>NW_021320018.1:100694-106303 GCF_001605985.2 Dendrobium catenatum | reverse complement strand
CGCTAGGCCGACTCTGAGTAGCAGGATGAGATGAAAGGCCTTTACCTGCTCTTGCAGCCATTAGCCCACAGTTCTACTCACCAGACCCACACTTACCTTCACCGGACCTTACGCAGACTACTTTTTTCTACCCTTACTTCCCACCACCACTTTCTCATGGTGTCCATCGTACATATCTGCCATATCCATATCTGCCATATGTCTCCCCACCAGCTCAGCCATCTATAGAACCCCTCAGCCCGCTACAGCACCACCTCAGCCCGCTACAGCACCACCTCAGCCCGCTACAGCACCATCTCAGCCCACTACAGCAGAGCAGGCAACAGAGGGTCGCATAAAATTGAATTAATTTTTTTGACAAGTAATGTATTTCTTTCAGGTTTCATCCGTCAAAGGAGCCAACGCATAAAATACGGGACATAATACGGAGCAGATATGATACTCCTTATATTTCTTGGAAGAAAGTCTCGAAAGAAGTACGGAATATGTGGTTTAGTGAGTTTGAGGTTTGTTATTATATAATTTTTTTTGTATTATATATAATTTACATAAGCTAACAAAATTATTTATTCTTTATTGTATGTGTTTAAATGCAGAAAGATTTTTTTTGGCTGCCACAACATAATGATAAAATTAGAAAGAATTTTGGGAAGCGTGGCTCTACTCATAAGAAGAATCAGATAATAGTGAAAATCATGAAATAAGACCAGCTGAGATTCTTTGCCTATTATATTTGATGTAATCAAAAAAATATAGGGAGCCTATATCTCCTGATCACAAAAGACACGACGAACTTCTACGGACGAAAGACGAGAAATAGGAAAGAACAAACTCTTATATTTCAATTTAAACTAAACAAAAGAAAACTTACAACAATAGAAAGACTCTTGCAAACAAAATGACGACACACTAAAGTTGCTTCACTTAGAGAAGAAGGATATAGGTGGAGTGGCACTTGCGGAGAGACTAAAGAGATTAGAAGCCCGAGAAATAAGGGTGGAAAGAGCCCGCAGGATTTCCGGAGGGGATGAGAAAGAAGGGTGGAAAGAGCCCGCAAGATTTCCAAAGCAAACCCGCAGGTTAAAGCTTTTCCAAAAATCACATCATATTCAACTATTTCAAACAATACATAACCCCTCATATTTATAAGTATGAAAGGGGAATACAAAAGGACACATACATAAATTCTAACACATAAAACTAAGCATTAAAAAGCATAGGAATCTCCCCCCCATGCTCACAGTTTAACACCCAAACCAGGAACCAAGGAGATAGCCATGGGAGACGAAGGAACCGCACGGACCAAAGAGCCACGGCCACGGGAAACGAAGGAACTGCACGAACCAAAGAGCCACGGCCACGGGAGAAGGAGTCCAGCCGTGACATCCCAAGAGGCAAACAAAAAAACTTAAAACCTTGGTGGAAACCAAGGGGTCATACATAGGAACACCACACTTGGGAACCCAAAAGACCCATTGGAAACCCAAAAAACTATAACATAAAAAGTCTAAAAACATTTAATTAAAAGATAATAAATGAACTAAAATGTTAGCTCATAATGAGCTAACCCTTAGTTCCATAAATGAACTAAAGTCCAGCTCATAAATGAACTAAAAGTTTAGCTCAAATATGATGAACTACTAGACTCAAGGGAAGCCAAAATTTGATTTATTTTGGACAAGTGTTGACCCCCCCTTTGTCTACATCAGACTCCCCTTCTTGTGAAACTCATCTCCCGATGAGTTCGCGTTAGACTTTCGAGGAGTTGAAGACGACACTTCTAATTCATTGATCAAATCTTCATACTTCTGCATGATCTCATCTCGCTCTTTCAAGAAGTTATCTTGTAAGTGCTGCTTCTTCTTGAAGTACCTTTCTCTACGTATGTGCATCCATACTTGAAGCTTGTATAATTCATACTCCAGTGGATTTTTTGATTTTGTCGGGATCCATCTATCCATAGATTCATCAATGTCTTCTGCCTTGCTTTCTTCAAAATTTTTGTCTTTTTTTATTTTTTTGATAGACTCAAAAAAGACTCAAAAGTTACAAGGCTCACAGAAAGACTTAACCTAAACTTAGACTCACAAATAAATGCTTTGACAAACTCGACAAACTCTGACTTGACAACTTCAACTTGACAACCAAAATAAAATTTGACAACTAAATCAAATTTGACAAACCACAAACCTAGGACTTCCTAACTTGCTCTGATACCAATTGATGCGATCAAAGATATAGGGGACCCTATACTTCTCGACCGCAAAAGACAGACGGACTTCTACGGACTAAAAATGACTAAAGATGAGAAATAGGAAAGAACAAACTCTTATATTTCAATTTAAACTAAACAAAAGAACAAGTGTTGACCCCCCCTTTGTCTACATCAATATTGCACATAATGTAGCACCCAGAACCCAAAAATAATACATTCCAAAAAGTTGAAAAGAATTAGGAATGACTAAGAAGAAGAATATGAATATGATAGCTCAAATTATAATGGAAGTCATGAAATAAGACAACTGCCAATGCTTCCAAAATCATTACCATAGGAAACATAAAGATACTACATAGCAGAAGTGCAGTTGATGGCTACATTCTCCACACTTCTGTCATCATCATCATTGCCCTCACAAATTTTTATTGTATAAGATACAATATCACATTACAAAATTTGATATTACACCTTCCTCGCGTCACTAGTGAACTCTTGATAATTGCAAATCATCAGGTTATAATGAAGAATAAAATATTACAGGCTGCAAACAATCATGCCTTGGCATAAATGCCCAAAAATCTTGAAATCATACAGCTACAAAGATGGTGACGCAGCTCATTATTGGTGGGTTTCTTCCTCTATTATCTCATAAAAAGGCATACTAATTTTTCGTTTGAGAAAGCTTTCTTATGGTTTTCTGAAGCAACTTTCGAGTACAAAAATTTTGTTACGTTTATAGGACTAGTCTTGGTATCTCTCATGTAAATATGCCCAATTAGCAACGTTCAATGAAACTAAAAACATGAAATTTACATGCAGCTCACTCATTTAGATTTAGCCTCATAATGCAATTTCCTTATTCCCTTCTCATCAAGAAGATTACAACCTGCATCCATAAAAATTATAATGAAGACAAAGGCCCTCATCCTTAATACGTGATAGAGTATTATCTATTTTAGAAGAGTAACAGCTCTTATGAAGAGAGACAATTTGACTATTATCCATTTTACAAGAATAGTAGCTCTAAACCTCAGTAAATAATATTTCTTTTTTTCTTATTCCTCCAACCAAAATCACGGCAAAAAGGAGAGGCAATCCCAAAAGGAGATGAGAACAAGAAGAAAAAAACAAGAATAAGAAAAATACGATTGTGGAATCCATGAAATAAGAAAAGTGGAGAAGCTTTACATATTATATTGTAAATTATGCAGTACCCCATAACCCAAAAGGACTACATTTCTAAAAGGAAAGAAGAATTAGGGACCAATAAACGAACAACAAGAGGGCTCAGATGATTGTGGAAGTCACAAAATAAGACAAGTGCAGAAGCATTCTACTAATAGATATGCACGAATCCCCTTGGTAAATGCAGCTGTGCGGTTGCCAATGAAGCTCCAGATCATCCAAACACACCACATCATTACCATAGAAAAAATACAGCTATTCAATAGTAGCCTTGCACAGTTGATAGCTAAATTTGAAATCATCATCCTCATCGCCCTCACAAATTCTTACTCAAACGATACAATATCACATTATTGAAATATACTAAATGGCACAAATCTTGATAAATTGGACCTCCTAACTCCTAACTCATTGTATGATGAAGAAGAGACAAGATTGCAATGCATTCAAAAATATTTTACCATTCATCATATCCTAAATAAATTTCCATGATTGAATGCATGCATTCAAAACTTGAGATGAAAGGCTTCCACGTACAGTAAACACAATACCATTTGAAACAAATCTGTCGGAATCTTGAATACTAAGAAATAATAGATAAACTTTGGTTCTACATATAATTATAAAATCTTAAGTATAATGAGAAGACGTATGTAATTCCAAAGTCTCACAAGGTCATCTCTAATTTTGCATATCATCACCATAAGAAACAAAGCTTTACCAGGCAGTCATATATGGTGATCGTTAAAACAACCATCAACCCGGTTCTTCATGCTATTGCAACTTCAAGAAAGTAATGTCTACCATATTGAACATTATGTGGCACCAAAACAAAAAGAATAATATTAGCAAAATGAACAAAGAAGGGAAAAGGAAATTGCATTCAAACATGGAACAGTAATGTCCACTGATTGCAAGACATTGCAGTTGAGGTTGCCTGAAAACCATTGGGCCATTGTGAGCTGTCATGCCAGTAGCATAAGGAACTTAGAGATGTCCCACAGCAGCCAATGGCTACTTAGTTTTTTATAATTTATCATAAAATATATTTGCCTGAAACTAAATTTTTAAAAATAATATTATTTGATTATTCTAATTATCTTTTGAAAATAATATTTAAAAAACAAATACTGTAACTAAATACAATGAAATGTTTTCTTAAAATATTTAAATTAAAATCTTAAAACATAAAAATAAAATATAATAAAGCATTACACCGCATAGAATAGCGAAATGGTATGCAACTATCACACCCTCTGCGAGGGTTCCGACCATGCACCCATTAGGTTATGTGAGTGGTAAAGTGTGTTCGTTCCAAGTTTTAAGAATAAAGTGATGCACAAGAGTGCACATTATAGAGGAATTAAATAAATGTGACATACATTAAAACTATGGGAGAGAGTAATTGAGCATAAGATAAAAATGTTACTAATGTTTCTAAAAATCAATTTGAATTCATGCCACATAGGTTTACTATGGAAGTTATATATTTATTCAGAGTGTCGAGGGAGAAGTACAGAGAGAATAAGGAGGGTCTACATATGATATATATTGATTAAGATAAAGCATATAATAAAGTTCCAAACAATATGCTTTGGAGAATTCTGTTAAGAGAGTTGTTATTTGCATGTTTTATATTTTTGCAACTTGTATAATTTTGATGATTTCAAATATTATTATTTTATGTATAGTTATCTCCTAACACTTTTTGGAAGATTTTTTTTTGCTCTTGTGTGTACTAACATTTCAAGAAAATCGAACTCCAGACTACGAAGACTTCAAACCAAATTCAGCATGAAATACTTTGTGAATTGAAGCTTGTATTTTTTCTTTGAATTAAGTTTGAGAGGGAGTGATTATAACTGAGTCAATAAACACACACACACTTTAAAAGATCTTTAAAATTTATACTGATCGTACGGGACGATTATGATAATTATCTCCTCGAAAGAGCAATGGAATAAACAGTAGTTGAAGAAATTTTTTTCTAAGTCATGATCGTCCAGGACGAAGTGTATTCATCCCAGGATGAAATGGCCTCTGGAGAATTTTCGTTCATAAGTCGGCAGAGAACCATCGTCCTTTTACACAATCCTCAGTGTTGGCAGAGAACCGTCGTCCTTTTACACAATCCTCAGTGTTGGCAGAGAACCGTCCGTCCTTTCACACACTCCTAGTGTGGGCAGAGAACCCTTTAGTCCTTTCA
>NW_021320018.1:45992-100594 GCF_001605985.2 Dendrobium catenatum | reverse complement strand
CAAATAATTTTTATTATGTATTTCCTTACATTGAAATTGTAATTTAGGGATATAGAAATTTTTTTTCATGATAAGTAATTACATACTTTTTTAAATTCAATCTTTAATTTTTTGCCAAAATATATTATTATTTTTCCAGAAATACAATTTTTATGAAGTAATTTGAAAGATTTTTTTTTTAGATTATTTTTAAGTATGATAGTATATTCTTAAAAAAATTATTAGTATTTTGATATTTAAAAGTAAAATAATATTTGTTGAAATTAGTTAAAAGTTTGATTTAGATGTAAGAAGCCAAATACTAATGCATTTAAGGTAAATCTAAGGAGGGTAATTTTGAAACCTATCGAGTTAAGAGTCACTGTGTCATGAAAATCAAAGGCTCCTGATGAAAAAAAAAAGGAAAAATATTTGCTTATCTTGAGCTAAAATGCTTTTGTATGTTTTGCATGGATCATCATTCGCTAATTAACCACATTGTATGTTTTGCATGAATCCATATTTTGTACCTGAATTACTTGCAACTAAAAAAGATAGTAGTTCAAGAATATATGTAAATGGTCGAGTGATTAATAAAATCACAATCAAGTTCGAGAATATAATGTTAGACATGATTTTTGGGGCTGTTATTTTCTTGAAGATATGTTCTCTAATACCAAATTGACAAAGGACCATCTTATACAACTAGCTACATTAATAGCTTAGATTCATGAAACTAATAACTTAAAGCTACTAGATTATGATAAATATGATGACCATTAAGCTTTTGCAAGATGAATTCCACTAGATCTCACATGGATGAAGATTGAAAGAAAAGTCGAATATTCCATACAAATGCTTCTTGCAAATAGCAACAGGTCCGATCGAGTTAGTCATAATTGGTGGAAGTACTGTGAAGAGAGTATGAAAAGCCATATTAATTAAATGTAATCTCAAAGAAGAGCCACCTCCAAGTCCTTTCAATGTTGTATGGGCTAACAAGATATCTCTAACTATCATTGAAACATGTCATGAACCGAATCAGTTAGTCAGTTATTCTAAGGATGATGTTAGTATTCTATTTGGTCAACCTTTATTTATCAGATATAGCCAACATTTACGTGATGCTTATTTTAAATATTAGACAAAAAACTCGTTGAACAAATTTATGTTGCTCCAACTATTGACTTGATAATTCTATTGAATAATCTTATTTTAAATTTGAATTGAGATGATATGTTTTAATTTAGATTAGATGTCAAAAAAAAAATTCAATTTAAATTATAAACCCTATTTCTATAAATAGCATTAGGTTGATGTTATTTCATTATCCTGAATTGAAACAAATCAAATATTCCATTGATCGCCTTTCTCCTCTTTCTCTCGTCTCCATTGCTCATTGATTCCTCTCATCATTTTTTGGGAAATATTGATTATTCATTTCTTTGTCTTTTCAATCACAAGAGGAATGCAGCCCAAAGTGACGGTCCACTCTCATAAAATATCTAACTCACAATAGAGTAAAACATCAAGAAGCTCGTCTAAGTTTCTACAATCAATAGGTGCCACTTTTCTACTCTTCTCAATTCGTTTACATGAAAAGAGAAAAAATCAAATATATTTTAAGAGAGAGAAGAATAAAAAGATTTACAACAACAGAGTATCGTCCATAAATGATCTGTACTATGGATGGAAACATGGCACCAATTTCATTGGAAGTGGGGTCACAATAGAAGCAACAAAGGTTAATAAAATAGAGCATTGAGATCAGAGGAGGCGACATATGTCTGGGCATCATAACAAGGAACACCAATCAGCATGCGACATATGATGTTGAATTACCAATGCTGAGGTCTAGGAGCAGGAAAAAAGGACAATGTCCTGGTGAAGTTGAGGCAGGAACACACCAATTACTGAAGCCAATAAGTGTGAGGAGAGAAATCTAAAATAAGATGCAAAAAAAAAAAAAAATAAGTGAGCGAGTTAAAGTGAGAGTGAGAAGCGACTGAGTGTGCTCGGACGATAATGTGACACTAGCACAACTACCTCAACTTAAGAGGCCTAACAAGACTATCCCACTAGGTTCTTTGGTAACTAAAATTGGGTTGGCCCTATCCATATAAGATAACTGAGTTAATAAACCACTGACAACCAAAAATAACACTAAAAAGTCATAGAAGTAAAAACTAACTTGGTCAAATGATGAAAAGGGTACTTAAAAATTGTTCTTAAATCCCAAATTTGATCATGATCTACGACTGAGGCTTATTGCCCTATCTATAGATGATAAATGAAAACTCCAGTTAGAGAATCTGTAAAAATATCATTGCAGAACTTACAAGAGAAGCATGACCCAAAAATAGGGGTTAACAATCAATAAGACTAAAATTTTAATATGAGAACATCTTACCTCGCAACATAGATGTCAAATTATACTTTGTAGTGATAGATTCAATCTCACGAGTTGTGATTGTGTAGCAATCTGCAAACTTAACCTGTTCATGAAATCCACAATCATTTTTTTTTCTTTTTTAAATTTGGTATTAAAATTGACAAACTAATAAGCGACAAACTTTTGAACCTTTCTAAGCATGACCAATGCTATCAAAGAGCTATGCACATATCAAAGCACAAGCTAGTTTGATGTAAGCAAAAAATCCAGGGACCCTTATTTTTTGCCTAAAAAAATAAAAGCTTTCCTAAATAATAGAAGAGACGCAATGAACATAAATAAAGACACAAATAATATGATTTTATATATAAAAAAAAACTATTACAACTTGGACACTTATAAACTTGACACAAAAAGACACCCTAAACTTGCTTACTTTGAGAAGAGGGATACAGGTGAGGTGGTCACTTGCGGAGAGACGAAAGATGTTAGAAGTCGAGAAGAAAGGTTGGAAAGAGCTCGCAAAATTTTCGGAGGGGATGAGAAGAAGAAGTGGACAAAGCTCGCAAGCTTTTCCAAAAACCCGCAGGTTATCTCCAAAAATCACATCATATCACTTAACATTACAATTCTAAAACATCTCATATATATAGATATGATAAGGGAATATAATTAGCCACAAACAGTAATTAAAAGCTTATTAAATAAAGGAAATGAAAAGCCAACAGTCAATTCCCGGAAACGAATCACCAAAGCCACGGAAAAGCCCCCCCAACTTCACAGAAAACAGTCCAACCAGGGAACCGAAAAAGCAGCTACCGGAACTGAAGAAGCAGCCGCAAGAACCAAGGAGGCATGGAACCAGGCATCAAAGTACGAGAAAGGCCACCCAGCACTGAAAATCGAAGAGGCAACCATAATAACCAAGGATACAGCCGTGGGAACCAAAGAGGCAGCCGTGGGAACCCAAGAGGCTAAGCACAAAATTTTAAAAGATAAAGCTACATAATTAAGAAAATAAATGAACTAAAACCTAGCTAATAATGAGCTAACCTTTATCATGGTTTAAAATTACGCAATATGAGGCTCTCCTTTGCGCAATTCCAGTAAAAAATGACTCGATGCTTACGCCTCAAGTTATTTTATGAGGCTTGCGCCTCAACTTGATTGAGGCCCGCTTTGAGACCCGCCTCGCCTCACTGGCATGAGGCTTATGACTCATGCTATATATATTAAAACATACATAAATCTTGAAGTAAATACCCGACATTAGACTCTATATGAGAGGAGGAAGGGGAGAGAGCAGTTCATCATAATGATGATTCAAATGAAGAACCCCTTAGTGATGACAGTGCTGATGACTTATGAGTTCTTATGTGATATGTCATTGCTATTTATTTTTGGAAAATTAAATTATATTTTAATGAAAAGAATACTGGGATTTGGGAAAGATAGAATTTTGAGTTGAACTATATTTCATGTTGTCCTATTATTGGGATATATTGATTTCTCTTCATATCTTATGTTTTTTTATGTTTTATATTATTCACTCATTAGTATATAAAAAATTTATCATTTTATGTTTGCGCAATCTTTTCATTTTGAGGCTTATGCCTCAAAACGCCTTGAGGCTTACACCTTGCCTCACGAATGAAAAATGTCTCAATATCCGAATACACAATTTTAAACATTGACCTTTAGTTCAACAAATGAACTAAAAGTAAAAAACAAAAATTATAATGAGAAATTTTTATTAAGTTTAACACTTGGACTCATTTAGTATAGCTTCAGCAGTTTGTAAAAATACTTTTCAAACTATTGTGGGAAAAATATAATTTTTGAAAGATGTTATGGGTATTATCAAAAATTTTCTCCAAAAAAAAAAGTTGAACAATAACGGTTTTGCAGCTACCACAATTTGGCAGATATGGTTGTGAAAAGGTTCTCACAACATGAATTTTTGGAAAGCAAGAAATTTGTAGTTAAATAGAAAGATGCAAGTGGTCAATAAAATAAAGCTATAAAAATTGTCCTAAATACACCTTTAAATCTATAATAAAATGCATATATATATATATATATAACTTTATATATATATGTCTAATCATATTGGAAAAAAATATTATAACTTTTTCATTTATTTATTTTCTTATATGATTAGAGCTACACTCCATATAGTCTTTATGGTGAAGAGACTCCACTCATTTTGCATATCTAATATCTTCTTCATCCTCTAAAGCTATCTCTTCCACAGAGCATCGAGATCTTTGAGGCTAAGCCAATCAAAAGATGTGCTCTACTCCATTAGCTTCATACTCTCCTCTCTCTCAACTCTTCACTTTCGTGTCCATGTTCTTGCCTCGATAATGTAATCCTCAAATTCGCAATTGAGAAGCTTATTATTTCAATTCGCATTTGAGGAGCTTATTATTTCAATTGCTGATAAGCTTTGAAAAAGTAAGAGGGTAAAATTTGGATTACAAAAGCACTAAGGTAATTTTTCTCATATTTTCTCAAAATTTGCATTAAAAAAAATACTTTTAAAGAAGTAAAATAAAAATCAAGACTCACTAAACAGCTTTTTCAAAGCTCCAACAAAAAGTAGAAAAGCATAAGGCATGCTAAATAAACCCTAAAAGGAAAATTTCAACTTCAGAATATATCTTAAGTATAAGTTAGGGGTGTAAGTGAGCCAAGCCGGCTCGTGAGCCGGCTCGAGCTTGACTCATTAATGAGCTCGTGAGCCGAGCTTATTGAGCCACGAGCTCGAGCTCGAGCTCAAAATCGAGCTCATTTATTAAACGAGTTTGAGCTCGGCTCGTTAGCTTGTGAGCCAGCTCGAACTATTATTAATATTTTTTATTTAAATTTAAATGGTTAAAAAAATTTAATAATAAATAAGAATTGATGATGACATTTGTTGAAACTGAAGAAGAAATAAGAACAAGAAAGAACTATAGGTAAAACAAGAGAAAGGAATTGATTAGACTTTTCATATCATGTACAGAGATCTTAATTAACAGCTATTAGATAGCCTTAGCTATGTACGACCCAAGACAAGAAAACCAACCTGGCCTTCCACGTCATATACAAGATAGTGCTGCAGCTTTTTTTAATATTAAAATAAAACTTAAAAACTTTATTTAGGTGGTATTTGTGCAGTAAAAGGTGTCCAGCGGGAGCTTATTTTTGGAAAATTATGCATCTTTATTTTGAATAATGCTGCAACACCCTCTTTTTTAATTTGAATTCAATTAGACTAGTGGGTCCCACTAGTGTGGGTGGCAAGAAGAAAGGGAGGCGGCACTTGTCCACCTCATGTAGACATGAGCCAGACTTTGGGCCGGTTCAGGTTGAACCGGTCTAACAATACCACCCACCAAAAAAATCACCATGTCCTCAAGGTAAAAACAACGGAACTGATGTTTCATCCTCTCATCTGGCTCCAAAGTGGCATCGTAGTCAAGAAGGATCTTCCACTTGATTAACACTTCCTTAGTTCCATCTTCTTTCTAGCAAACCCCCATCAGCTCTAAGAGTTCCAGAACCACCTCTAAATCCTCAGTAAGTGACACAAGTAACTCAAAGCTGAATATATAATCATCAATGACTCTTCTCAACTTAGATACATGGAAAACCGGATGTATAATCACCGTTGGTGGTAGTTTCAGCCAATATACTACTGCTCTGACCTTCTCCAACACTTCATAAGGTCTATCATACCTTGGAGCAAACTTCTCATTCCTTCTATTGGCGACTATCTTCTAACTGTATGGTCGGAGCTTCAAGAACACCTTCTCCCTCGCCTCAAACGGAATGTCCTTCCTATGCCCATCAGCATTTTTCTTCATAATATGTTTAGCTCTCAGTAGATGTCTCTTCAACTCCTCTAGCACTCTATCCCTCTCCTCCAAGTACTCCTCCACTGAAGAAACTAGAGTACTGCTACTCCCAAAGTGCACCAAGTGAGAAGGATCCCTTCCATACAATACCTTAGATAGGGTCACCTGAGAAGAAGGAAGAAAAGATGTATTATACCAGTACTCAGCCCATAATAGCTACTTGGCCCATAACTTGGGTGCCTCCGACACAAAGCATCTTTAGTAAGTCTCCAAGCTCATGTTAACTACTTTCGTGTAGCCATCCATCTGTGGGTGGTAAGCGGTGCTCCTCAGAACTATCCCCTATAATTTGAACAACTCTCACCAAAAGTAGCTGAGGAACACCTTATCTCAATATGATATTATCGCCTCTGGTACTCCATGCAATCTGACCACCTCTATGATGAAAGCTAAAGACATTGTCGCCGCTGTGTAAGGGTATCAGAGGAGGATGAAATGAACATACTTGCTCAACCTGTCTACCACCACAAAAATCACCGTGAAACCTTTTGAATGTGGCAGCCCATCTATGAAGTCCATGGATATCTCCTCCCACACTCATCCTGGAAAAGTAAACAGGTGTAGTAGTCCTCCTGGTGACATTACTAGGTATTTGTTCCTTTGACATATCTCACATCTGGACACCATCTTCTCTACATCTTTATGTATCCCCTTCCAATAAAACTCTGAAGCAAGCCTTCTATATGTCCTCTGCACTCTTAAATTGCCCCCAACAACACTATTGACCTCAATTTTCATATGAGTACACTTGAGGGTCTTTGGTTGATTTAATTGAACCTCATTGAGCCTAGTTTAATCCAGATCGATGTCGATTTAGGTCCAATTGAGTTGATTCAAATTCGATTCCATTAAAATTGACTTGATAAAAATTCAATCGAACTTGAATCGACTCGAAATTGGGTTAAATTAGACCTGATTACATTTAATTAAATTAGATCTGTTCATTTTAGACTCATCGAGTTCGATTTGGTTTGAGTCGATGACTTATTTGAGTTTAATTTTATTGAAATGATCGAGTTGAGTTGAATTTGAATTAACCTGAGTCGAGTCGAGTCAAACCCAATATGGACCTAATAGGTTCAATTCAATTTTAATTAAAGCTTAATTAAGTTTCTAAGCAATTTGAATTCGATTTATAAATCAGGAAATTGAACCTAGAGCCCTAATTTAATAAAAAATCCCATTCTGCCATTATTAGTTGGCATAGTCACGTGATCTGCTTGTTTTGGAAGGAATGCAGGCGTGGATTAATGAGTGTAGCATGATAGAGCTATTTTTTTGATGTATAGAGACGAGATTGAGAAGGCGGGGAAGAGGATTATCTCCCAGGCTTGCAACTCTCTCGGCATAACCCCATTGGTATAGAGAACTCCCTCTCGACATCTCTTCATTCGGTCCTGCTCCAAGGATTTGCAAGATCCCTCTCTTCAGATCTCCTTGTTTGCAGATGCTAGGCGAACTCGAGGCCTCATTCGTACTCCAGTCATCTGCACTCCAGCACCCTTTCCTCCCCGTTCTCTTACTCGAGCGGACCAAACCCGACGTCAGCTCCCTCTGTCTCCCTTTATTTGAGCGACCAACAATGATCCAAAACCTCACCAGCCTTCCTACCTCTCTTGTTCGCGAGTTTTGAGACCGAGCCCGATGCCATCGACATGCCTTAACCGTTGGACTTGCAAGGTGGTGATTTCTTCCCCTCTCTTTCTTTCTCTCCTTTTATTCCCGCTTCTCCTTACATTTTTTCCATCCCCTTTTGCTTCTCTTCTCCTCCACCCATTTCCCCCATTTTATTCCTTTTCTTCTCCTTCTTCCTGGTTTTCTTCTCCCTCTTATCCTTAATCTTTTTCCTCTACTTTAAGCTTCATTGCTTCTTTTCATCCTAACCTAAAATCTTGTGGATGATTTGTTTAGTGACAAACTTCACTCATGCAAAGTTAATTTTATTGAATCAAAATTGAAAGTGCAAATGAAGTTTTATGGTGTATATGTCATTACACCTCTAGTCCTCTTGGTTCCTATTAAATGCATTCACTCTCTATGTTAGATTTTATGATAGCTTGCTTAGTTGATCTTGACACCATGTATTGATTTATGTAATTATCCCATGTGTTGGCTTGTGTTGGTTGAGAATAAACAGTTGGTATGATAAATTTATATTTTTTATTCATGTCATATGATTTAAAGTTTTAGATGTGAACATGGTGTGAGTTGTAGGAAGTTATTTTTCCCTGTATCAAGGTATGCATACAAATTGTTTTTGATAATGCCTATTGGAAAGGATACATTTTTAGATAAAAAGATACTGGAGATTTGAGATTATATTTTGATTGGATACATGATAAGCCTTGCGAAAACTTATCCTATTAGCATGAATGCATCTTGCTCACTCTATGTTGTGATGAACGGATTGTGCCTTGAGGAGATATATTCATGCCATAGTAATAGATGATTATCACGATTTATTGTATAGACTCTTACAAAAAAGCAATATCAGGTGATGTAGATATTGTTAATCATGCTAATGAGCTTCCATATGCTTTATATTCAAATTGTGACTCGTATGTATGTGATATTCCAAAAGAAGCGAGCTTGTTTGCTTGAAAGGTTTACATTGACAATTGTTTTGTATGCATAATCCTCTCAAGGCTTACACTCGCATGAAGAGTAATTTCTATGTAATGCGATTCTTGAGAATTCCTATCATGAGCAAGGAGAGTATTAATGTTGCATGTATCTATTTTGGAGAATTGTTCTTAATGATGAAAGGCTTTTAGGGTTTTCTAGATTTTGGGCTTTCTCTTTATTTGATTGGGCCTCATGTGGAAGGTCATGTTAATAGTGGTGTTGGGAAGTGTTCTTGTTACTTTATGTTTTGTGGAGTCTTCGTTCTTTGAGTGATTTAAGTTTAGTGACTTTCTTATCAACAACATCTTCAATTTGCAAGCTTTTTCAAGGAAAACCCGTAGGTTACAGCAAAAATGCTCTCAATATTCAACTACTTTTCCTTCTCAAAACATCTTATATTTATAGGCAAGAGAGGAGAAACCAAATGGCCACATTTTTAAATTCCCGCAAGAATCCAAGCATCACAATCACGGAAATCCCCCCATCATTTCACAGGAAACAGACCAGCCTGGGAACAAAAGAAGCAACCACGAGAACCAAAGAGGCCCGCACAGAACCGAGGTGCCAAAAGACATGGAAAGGCCACTCAACTAAAAAAACCAGCAGCCAACCGGGAAAACCATGGAGACTTTACTTGACAAACCAAATTAAAAACCTAGGACTGCCTAACTTGCTTTGATACCAAAAAACCTAGGCTTTTTTTAGAATTTTGTCATAAACTTATGTAACTTTTTGGGATGAAGATTTATGGTTTATTTCATATTGAGAAAGTTAGTGACTTGTTTTATGTTGAGAAGCTCTATGAGCCTCTTTTTATTGGAAAGTTCCATGAAGTGCTTTGGATGCAAAGTGACATAAACCATTTTATATTGGAAAGTTTTATGGATGGTTTTGCATTGGGGAGTTTTACGAGCTATTTGATATTGGAGAGTCTCATGAGTTTCCATATTATTGAAAGCTTTATTGAAAGCTCTATGAGTTTTTTTGCATTGAGAAGTTTTATGAAGTGCTTTGCTATTTGAGAATTTCATGAGTTGTATTTTTTGGAAAAGGCTTTTGAATGTTTTATGACGAAAAGCTTTACAAAATTTTATTGTTGGAGAATTTTCATGGATTTATCCCACGTTGACAACGTTTGTCATTCGTTTTGCACCGGAAAGAGTTATGGTGGATTTCATATGAGAAAGGTTTTATGTGTTACTATGTTTGAAATATTCTATGGGCCTGTTTTTGGGATATTGGGATTTTATGAATGGTCTTATGCTAGGGAAGCCTGATGTCAAAAGGCTCGTTTAGTCTTCTCTACATGAGTGAGTTTTCTTTCTCTTTGTCGTATTTGATTCTAAAGATGAGTTTAGAAAAATGTGAAGTGGAAGAGCTTGTTTGGATTTTAGTTTTGGAGCTTGTGTCATCCTCGCCACATTGAGTTTTTTTTTATGGGAAATGGTGTGGGTAATTATGTCAAATATTTCGAATGCTTTTTTGAAACATGGGAAGAATAAATAACATTAAAATTTCCTCCATTTCATTCGTATTTAGCTCAATTGAAGCAAAGGATATGTTGAAAGTATGTTTGGCTTTGGAGAGACATGATTAATAATGGGATTCTTACATACTTTGTTTCTTTCTTAGAAATTGCTTCTTGCTTCTTTGCTTGTTAGAATCTTATGTGAGAGACAAAGGGCTCAACCGATGTCTAAGCCCGAAAGAAAAAAAGTACAATAGTATTTTAGTTGAATTTTTTTTTATTATTTACATGATTAATATTAACTTGCTATAATACAACTATTCTAGGATTATTGTGTCATAATTTGTCAATCACTAACCAACAAAAAATACTAATAATCTTAATCAAAATGAATTAAAACACGTAATTCTTAATTAAATCATAATTAAGAATATTTTTGTTTTTATTATAATTTGATTATTAGAATTTTTGTTTTTTAATGCTATCCTATGATGGAAAACATCCAATGATCATGAGTAGGTAGTGTTTGGGCATGACAAAATTTGGGTGTGCTAGCTACTCAGGCTCTTTGGTCTTTGGGTTCTGGTTGCTTCTCGGTTTGGGCCTTGGTTGCTCAAAATTTGGATTGAGTTCTTTGGGAGCTATTTAGTTCTAGCTCATAAATGCTTGAGCTAATGTTTAGCTCATTATTATGAAAAGTTATCCTTTTGTTAGCTCATTATGTGGAGTGAAATTTTACATTTTCCTTTCTCTATGACTCTTCGATTTTTCCCCTCTCGGTTCTCTTTCCCGTGGCCTGTTTTGGTCCCCCTGGTTCCTGGTTCTGATCCCTTGTGATGCCCCTTCGGTTCCTCCCCTGGCTGCTTGTCCCGTGGCTTCTTTTTTTGATTTTATGCGTAGCCTTTTCGGGTGTTGTTCTGGAATAAATTTTTGCTTTCTATTTCCCCTTACCTGATTAATTCAGTTGGAGATGGATTGGTTATTTGGTTGCCCCCTTTTCCCTTATAAATTGGAGATGTTTTGAAGCATAAAAGGTTATTAAATATTTGAGCAAAGTCTCTACAAAACATGAGGGTTTCTTCTACCTTGGAAATGCTTGAGAGCTTGTTCCATTTCCCTCTTCCCCTTGCCTATTTTGTCTTGGGCTTCTAACCTCTTCTTTACTCCGCAAATTCCACTCCACTCGTATCTTTCTTCTTGAGCTATTGGAGGTGTTTGTTGGTTGATTTGGTGACATTTGCTAGAGGCGTTTTGTTGGACGTTGGACCTTGTAGCTGTGGTGGACCCTTGGTTTGCAAGCCCTTATGCACTTATCTTATTTTGCTTACTTTTCGTTGCATGTGAGAAAACCGCTTGCCGGTTGTTCTGAGTATAGTGTTTTCTAATTTTAATTTTGTTTTGTTTGTTTGGCTTTCATTTGTTTTGCTGTTTTTTTGGATGTCAGCATTCTAGTTTGAATTGAGTTTTGTTATACTAGTACAGGTGTTCTCCTCTTTTGGCTCTTTCTTTCTAGTTTGCCTGCATCAGAAGGGATGACTTCCACATGAACAACCTTAACAGACCCCTGTGATGTGTTAGCTAAGTATGCATCAGAAATACTCATCCTACCAGATTTTTACTCATTTTTAACCCAATCTATAAAGACAACAATCTTATAGAGCATTACCCAACATCCTATGATAAGGGCAATAGTTTTGCTCATTACTCTTATCTACCTCTGTTGGTCTTTTGGGGTTGGGGAGTTGAAAATTGTCACCATTAACCAAGGACTCAAAGATTTTCTTTGTAGCATATCTCCTAAAAGAGTATTGTTGATTGATCTTTTCTGTTAATCCCCTAGAATCAAGCTTTTTAAATGCCCTCTCCTTATCCTTTCTAGGTTGTTGCTCTGAAATCTTTCTTGGTTGTTGATGCTTAGTAATTTGAATCTATTTTCCCTTTTGAAGAGATAATACTGACACATTATCTTTTCTTTCAATTATTTTCTTTTTGAATTTTTTGGATTGGTCACCATTATTGTTATCTTTAAGGACAACTAAGCTGCTGTCACGACCAGGCCTGGCTAACCCGATAATATTGGGGCTGGAACAGTCGGTCGTACGGAAGAGCATATAAAATATAAATTAAATTCGTTATAATTTAAACAACAATACATAAATTTCATCACATATTAAATGAAAGTGCCACTAAACAACATCAAACTCAAATGTTACAAACTGATCAACTGTCTCATAACCACTAAAACTTTCAAACCCATCATCATATCATAAACTTTCATAATTACATAAACTTTAAACTCACGAACTACAATGAAACAAACTCAAAGACTCTAAGTGAAAACATAAAAAGGAACCTTTCTTCCTGAGGTTCGCTACGATGATACATGTACGGTCGTCGTGCAGCCATCACTTTTCTCCTGAAAAAGATTTTTAAAAGTAGAATGAGCAAACGCTCAGCAGGTAATTCATAGCTCAGTTAATTTCATAAGATGCATAAATAAAATATTTGTAATTGAAATCATTTCATATCAATTTGCAAGTCATAATCTTTAAACTTTTCAATTTTTCTTTCTTTAACATTTGATTTCCTTCATTCTTTCCTTTCACCTTTTTTCATATGCAATGCAATGCAAAAATGCTTATGGTAAATGTAACACCCATCCCGAAAGTACCCTTTTTCGTACTGATCAGGTACACAGTCAAATTTTGGCCATTTCCTTTACCATTTGGCTTTTACAAGCCCCATTACCATTTGCCTTTTGTAAGCCCCTTTAACATTACCATTTTGGCACTTCCGGATCAACATGCAATATGAAAATTTTATTCCATTTAAATCTTTTCATTTATGTTCAATTTCCTTTCATAAGCCTCATATATTTTCATGCTCAAATGCTTTTCATATGATTCATATGCTTTCTAACAATTAATGCATAATATAAAGACATGAACTTGCAGAATTATTGAATTTAAAACATTAAATAACAATAAAAATAAATACATGAAATTTCATTTAAGCATAAAAATTTTGAAACACTTATAAATTTAACTGGGGTCTGAACACCTACCTTAAATCAAGTATGGCACGTCGCTTCGACCAAGTTATTTCACCTTAATATTCACAACCTAAAGATGATTACAAAAGAGACATGCCATAAATTAATAATCTAAACCCTATGTTTAAATCTTTCGTTTCCCCTTAACAAAATCCTACGACACTTAATGAATATTTAATTAAATAAACCTAAATTTTTTTATTTAATAAATATTAAATTTTTTAAAATTCATAAATCTTTATATTCACTAAAATATTGCTCCTAAATTAATCCCTAACATGTAATTGTAATTATAATATAATTTTCAGATTAAAATAATTAGGAAAATTAAAAAAATGAAAATTATGCTAAAAACTTAAATTTTTTTTTTTAAAAACATTTCCTAAACCCTTAGGAATAAATTTTGTAAAAACATTTTGAAGGAATTAAAGTTTTCATCAAAAACCCTAATCTTTGATTTTCAAGATTTTCCCCCAAAACCATAAATTTTATCACTAAAATGCTTTTCTAATCGTTACCTAACAATCCCTTAAAGAAATTTTGGAAGAAAAACGTTCTTACAAAAAACCCTAGAAAATTTGATCTCAAATATATTAAGATTTAGAAGGTTTCATTCTAAAATAATCGTACCTGAGTGTTTCTCTTGTCATCCTCTTCGATTTGACCTCAAACTCTCACCAGAAAAATCATCGCCAAAGAAACCCTCGCGGAACCTGCCTGTCCGCCCGTCCACTGCTTTGTTTCGATCGTTCGTGTGAAATAAGAGGGGAAAGAGGGCACGATTGGCTATAATAGGAAGAATAAGGAAATGCTAAAAGGCCAATTTTCCCTTACTTAAATAGTTACAGCAGTTCAATTGATTAGGGGCAAAACTGGTATTTAGAGACTTCAAACATTTTTAATTCTATATTTAGGCAAAATTGATTATATGTGTTATATATCAAAACGATCAAAATTTTGGGTAAAATTTTCTAAAATTATTATTACTAAATTCTGTTAACTTTGAAAAGCGTGTGAGGTCTAAAACAAAAAATTTTGGGTTTTAAAGCTGCTTCAAACTGAAGGCTAGATGCCTTACTAAGTAATTTTTTAAAGGTCTTAATAGTGAATCCCTTAAGAATGAGTGCTGTTAGACCATGAATATTCCTTTGTAAGATTTCTATAGAATGTTGTTCGTAGAGTTGTGGTTCATATTTTAGGCTAACATTTCTCCACCTAAGAATATAATCAACTAACACCTCATTTGATTTTTGTTTCTCCACTACATGGTCTCCCACTGTAATGTGATGTTGGGTTCCAGCAAACCTCTTCACAAACAAAGACTCCTACTCTGTAAAAGTCTTTACCGAGCCATTTGGTAAACAAACTACCTGAAGATAAGAGCATCACTACCACCAACATTACAATACCCAGCTTTGAAATGAGCTAAATGCTGACATGGGTTTCCCACACCATCAAAGAGTTTGAAGGAAAGGGCAACAAAACCCTTAGGATATTGTACTGAATCAAATTCATCTGGATAAGATCTTCCTCTTTGAATAGAGTGACATCCTTTCCCATGCGACATGGTCTCCTTAATCTGCAGACTAATAAAATTCTTTAAGTCTTCATTCTAAGGTTGAATATTTACTGACCCAAGCTCATTCTTTTCCCGACTATCAATGTCTTCATCAACTTGCACTACTTCCTTGCCCTTTTCTGCACTAGTGGAAGGTTTATCTGTTGTGTTTGGGGCTTTTTGGGGACCCAAAAGCTGGGTCTTAAGGGCACTTATGGCAGAAGCCATATCATCCAATCTCTTAGTCATATCATTAAGCTAAGCATCCTTGTTTTTTAACTATTGAAGCAAAGCACAGATTTGGGGATTTTCACTCCCTTCTTCTTCCACTTCCAACAAATCATTCGTATGAGGATATCCTAGAAGAGAGGACCCTCTTCTGCTATATTGGATAACATAGATATTCTCCTCATCCATAAGATCATTCTCATCAGGATCAAAATTCTCTATCAATTTTTTTTGTGATTCTCTTTCTCCTTTTCCCTCTTCTCATCCTTATCAATCTTCTTAAGGTTATCATTCAAATACTCCATCATTTCTTTAATGGATTAGCCTGTTGAAGGGTTGAGATGGGAAGCGTGATGCTCTTCATAACTATAGACTTCAATGGTTGCTTTCCCTTTGTCATTGGGCTCAATATGAGTTGGACAAGAAGAGTGTACCACTGATGGAGCCACCACCTTGGGTCTCCATTTTTTATTCACCCCAGATGAGGAGGTATGGGATTTTTGGCATGCCACATTTACCTCATCTAAAGGTAGAGTCTAAATGCGACCCCCAGAGTGTAGCTCATCATGGCGAGTAGGATGTCTGACTTCTTTTGGGGACCTCCTAAACATATTGGGTACATCAGATCTAGTATAATTGGAATTGGAGGTCCGAGGGACCACTTGGCGATCAAGGTGATCAACCTTTGGTCTGTCATAGACCTCAAGTGGTATTATTGAGTAGTCAACCAGAACTATCTGCTCACTAACTGATCTCTCCTGATGAGGCCCAGAACTATCCGCTCACTAACATGAGCTTTACATGCAACAATGAAAATTATTTGTTGGTTTGTAAGCCTAACAAATAAAATGAGGGCTTAGAGTTTGGTCCTAAGCCCTAAGGATTCATGCAATAACATATTTAGAACCTTGAGGATGCTCCGAACATCATGTATAAGAGAGATAATTTGTAATTTTGGAATTACAAATCAAGAGACAATCATTGAGTTTTGTACTCAATGAAGTAAGATTATCTACCTATGTGTTGACCTCATTTTTTTATGAGGTCACTCTTAAGTCCTCCTTAAGTTCTAGATCCTAGGATCTTCCTAGTTCCTAGCCCTTAGGCTCAATCCAAATCTTAACTCAATCCAAACCCAGAACTCATAGGCTAAAGACTTAGGTCCTAAAGCCTTTTCTAGGTGATTTTTCCATCACCTTGAAACCCAGTCTTTTGACATCTGATTCAGGGTCTATCAATTTCATATTGATGTGACATGACTCTAGAGGCAACCCTCCAAATTTGAGCTCATTTGAAGGATTCTAACTCTTTAAACTTAATCCAACTCCAAATGTTGCAAAACCTTTGAATATTTACAATCCATGCCACTAGGCCTTTCACCTAGTGGAATTTGACTTTGGATCCCCCTCCAAATCTTTTGATCCCTCTTAATACCTTGATATTAACTTATTAAGCAATGATTTACATCTTTTTAGATTCAATTTGACCCAGAATTGACTTGAGACCAAAATGACCAAAATGCCCTTAAATGGGGATTTTTGGACTTTTGGCCTAAATTCAACTTGATTTGAATTATCAACCTTTGAAATCTCCTTCAAATGTCATTCCAATGAATCCTAAATGACTTTAGGAACACATTGAACCCAAACTTACTCTTTGGTTTGACTTGGTTGACCAAGTCAACTATGATTGACCCAATCAACCCTTTAACCCAACACTTGTTAATTTTAACCATTCTAGTGATTTTGAATCAATTCAACTCATCAAGATTGGTTAATTATACACTCTTGACTTCAAATTCCTTGGCATGATGTCTTGTAGAACTCTTGACCTCCCTCATGCACATCTTAGTCACCATTGACTAGTCAACAAGTAATTGGTCAAAAACAACCCTTGAAATGAGACCATAGCTTGGCCACCTCATCATCCCATAAAGCAAACCCTTTATCCAAGCCAAAATCTCCTTTTGGCTGATGGGAATATGCTTTTTCCCTCCCTAATTGATCATTAAACAAGCTCTATTAACCAAGACAAGCATTAGTTCATCCAAATGGGGGAAAAGGTGTGGTCCCTCTTCCCATGGACCAAGAGATGTCACTCTCAACCACCAACCCTATTCCATAGCTTTGGGCAACATAGGGGACACTTGGCACTCATCCAAAACCACTTCAAATCAAATCTCAACCATCCAATCCAAAAGCCAAAGGCAAAATGGGTAAAACTTGACCTAAAGGGGGCTTCTTCATCATTCCCTTTGATATCATCAAAATCTCCAAACTCCAGCAGCCCCCAACCTTCTAAGAGCTCCTCCTACACACTCCAGCACATTTTAAGTCCTTCACAAGCTTTTCCTAACCATTTTCAAGCCTCAAATCACTATTTTAGTGAGGAGAGAGAATTCTAGAGAGAGAAAGAGGACTTTCCAATATAACTTTCGATCCCGCAAGATCCGGCTTTTGGATTCTTCATCAAAGTTGTAGAAGATTACTGAAGCTTTCCAACAAGCTAAAAATCTCAAACATCCGACGGTTGGATCGTAAGTTATGCTCATTTAAAGTTTAAATTTCAATTTGAAACTGTAGTGATTTTACAATGAATGGAGCCTCCAAACTCCAGGCATTGTAAGATCATATTTCCCTCTAGCTACAATTCAAATTTCGTGCAATTTTGTAAGTTATACTCATTTTAAGTTTATATTTCAATTTGAAACTGTAGCTATTTTACAATGAATGGAGCCTCCAAACTCCAGGCATTGTAAGATCATATTGCCCTCTAGCAACAGTTCAAATTTCGTGCAATTTCGTTGAGTATTTTGAAAGATATGAGCGTTTAAAGTTTTCTATTCAAAATGAACTAGAGCAGATCTGGACCATCCGATCGAAGATCAGACGGCTCAGATCTGGGTATACCGCCCGGCTTCCTCCAGGTTTGAACGTGGGTCATCCCACGGTCTGGGAGAGTGACGTGGCGTCACACCACGACGCCACGTCACCGTCAGCTGATTTGACCCAAATCTGCATAAAAATTGCTTTAAATGCTCTAAATCTTCAAAAATTCACAGAAAATCGAGTTCTCTACTAAATGGGGAGTTCTTGGGCTCGTTGGAAAGATATTCTAATGTAGTATTTATTAAAATTAAAATTATATTGATTTGATTTCTGTATTGTGAGATATGTGAGTTTATGTTAATTTCATTTATTGCTATTTTCTAACAATCCAGTGATCAAATGAAGCCCAAATTTTGGTGGATGATTATTGAGTATCTTAGGCATGTTTAATAATTTTTCTAGGTTCATATGCTTAATAGATTTATGTGATATGAATTTTTAAGGTAAATGGTCTATTTTGGACCCTAAACTTTGAAAATTCATAACTCCTTAGAGTTTTAGTATTTTGCTGTGATATTTCTGTGGTATGATTAAATGTATGTCAGGGTTAGACACACCAAGTTTCATGCCTATTTAAATAGTAGAGACACCTAGGAAAAATACTTAAAGAAATGTTTAGAAAACTTAGAAAATTAATAGAGGATTGTACACACACCCAATATATGTGAAACTTGAACATAGTAAACTTAAAGACATCAGATACCTTAGCATTAAATTTTACTCAATTCGGAGGTCATTAGGTTAGAAAATTGAGCATGTCAAATTTCAGCCCCTTTAAGGACTTAAAAAAATCAATAAATCCTCATAAATTTATATTAATTCCACAAGATATCCATAATACCTCTAATCAACCATATTTTAACTCTTAATCATTGAAAATTGAAATTCCTTTAATTTGACATTAAAATCCACTTTAATTTAATTTTAATCAAAATCAATGTTTAATCAATTTTAATTAATTAAAAATTATTAAAAATCCCAAAAAATCTTTAAACACTTTCTGATCTCTCCTTAGATCATTTCTGATCTTTGGAGTTGATTTCAAGAAGTTTAAGACTCATTTGGGTTCAAATCATTAAAAGGGCCCTCAATTGAAATAATTTAATAATTCCAATAAATACCCAAACTTCCAAAATTCATAACTAATTATAGAAAATTCCAAATTAATCAAACTTAGTGGCTAATGACTCTAATTAAAATATAGTATTTTCCAAAAATTCAAACCCCCAAAATCTGGTCAAAGTAAAAAAGTCAACATTTTGGTCAACTCTAGGTTAAAACCGGGTCAAAACTTCCGAAAATCATAACTTTTGATAGAAAACTCCAAATTGAATGTACTATCTGTCTAACAACTCATAATAAGGTCTAGTACTTGTTAAAAATCTGAAAACTTCAAATTTCCCTCTAATTCTAAAAATCAAATTTTGACCCCTTAGTTAACATATCTGGATAACCTCCAAAACTTATTAACTCTTCAAAATTCTAGAATTTTCTTAATTGGGTAATAAAATCCTCAACCAACCCATTAAAATCAGCAACCAACTCCCTTTAATATCAATCCACTCCTTTAATTCCAACCAATTTAAATAACTTAATCAACCCCGATTGCTACTGGATAACCCAGGCCTACGAGGCTATTAGCTTAGCCCCAAGGAAGGTGAAATAAACTTCACGGTCTCGGTGTGAAACAAAGGTAGTAATCAATTAATTTTTTAAAATATGTTCAATTAAAATTCTTAATCTATTAATGCTTAAATTTTAATCTAAATCCCCTTTTAGGCCTTAACAAATTCAGAACTTTTCTAGATAACTCTAACTATCACCCACTTTAGGATTTACCCCAGCCACACGACCTTTCACACACACTTTAGATGATGTGCTAGGTCAACCAACTCTAGATCTAGGTTAGGCCGGTGTTTACTTTACTGCTGTGTGCCGGATTTTTCGTGTTTTTTCACTGCATGTTGTGAATGAAATTGCATTGTTGTGTCTGCTTACTTTTTTTGCACTCTGTGGATGGATTGATGTGTTTGGCGAGTAGATTACCCTTAGGTTAGGTACGATCTAGATGTTCACATAGTCTTGTGCATGTGGCCACGCTCATGCAGGACAATAAAAGGGGGCTAAATCAATAAAAAAATTATTATCAATTGTTATAACTGTTTGCACTGGTGTTTCAGCTGCTAAAGCCCCCAAATAAAAAGAGCGTGGCCAGTGTGTTTTACTTACTTTTCTGCTCATATATAACTGCTTGGGAATAATTGCTTTTCATTTATTAACTCCTTAGGATAACCCTGCAGGTGAGTCTAGATTTTATTTTCAAATAAATGTAATTTGTATAAGTGTTAAGTGTTGTGAAAGTTAAATTTTGAATTGGGATACATAGATCTAAAGCTTGGACTCCAAAGAGAAAAGGATACCCCTTTGGGGAGTAGCCCTTTTTCTATTTGAAGATCCAAATTTGGATCATTTCTTTCCTATCCAAAGAGGAAAGAGTGGCCTTCCCCTCAAAGAAAGTGCCCTCTTATCCATTTGGGTAGTTTTCTACGAAGAATCCAAGGAGCCTGAAGGAGAACAAGTTTGAAGACTTGAAGATAGAAAGTATCCCATTCAAAACCACTTGCGTCATTACTAGGTTTAGAATCCGGATTATTGTCAGTGGTGCCCGGCCACTTTACTTTCTGCAATATTCTAGTTTGTAATAAGCAAGGCAACTTTGCCTATGGACATTTATTGATTAATTAATTTATATTTGATGTGTTGAATTGATTGCCTTTAGGACTGCTTGCTTTTCTTAGTTTTTTGGCGATTGTGTGCCGCTTTTGTTTTAGCCTGGATACGTGAGACTCGTGAGGGTGTGAAAATTTTATACTCATAACTTTAAAAGTCTAAAATTTTAGTGAGTCTAAACAACATAGAAAAATAATGAATCTAGGGAATTAGCCGGGGATCGACCCCGGGGTCGCATGCATATTTCTGCATTACTCTTTCCTTGCTTTAGACCCTTCCCCGCCTGCGGGTAGAGTCCGGATAGTCTGACCTATGAGGACGAGGTGCCGAACCTGGGGAAGTCTAGTCTTCTAAAAAAAATTATTTTATAAGCCTGTTTTTAAAATTTCAAGCATACTTGATTTGGAAGTTGTCGACCAGCATGCATTGCATTAGATACAAATTAAAAGAGTCAAAATTTTAATTTCATAGTCCTTAGCATTTTACACCCAACATAAGTCAAAGGGGCCAATTAGTAGAATCTCTAGATGTCGGCCCCAACTCTCCAAAATTTTAAACAAAATGTCCCTACCACTCTTTCATAAAAGATCAGACTCATTTCTTTTAAATAGATTAGGTGGTTAGCTGGCTCCCCAATCCAGGCCGGGGTCTACGATGTAATTAACTACGAGGGCTTGCGCTCGTAGGAGATTTAGAACCACACACACACCTGATTTTAAAATTGATTTTTCAAAGTTCAATTGGATTTCTTTGGGAAAGCTTAAAATACTAGTGATCGTTATTATAACAATCAAAGAATTATCATCGAATAGTATTTTCTCTCTACGGGGAGATACACTTCTCTTTGATAAGGCTTTGGATGTGAAATCAACGATCACACTTCTTGAATATTGTGGTTGGATATTCAGTAGAATTGCATTTTGATCCTTCAGGGCCATATGAAGTTCTCTTTAGCATCCAATCACGATATTCAAGATGAATTTTATAATTCTAAATCTGAACGCCGTTATGAAATTTTATTTTCATCTTTCGAGGTGATATATTCTTTCTAACATGATGATTCAATTTTAGAATTAGAATTAAACTTTAACTCCCAAAGAAAATCAATATTTTCAAAACATGTTTCCAAAATTCCACCAACACTATGTTAGGTTAGTCAGATGAGATAGGATAGGATTAGAATCCTAAGCCTAAGGAGGACATTTATTCGTTGATGTTGTGTCTTAACGGATAATAAAGGAGGCCTAGAATTTGGCCCTAAGCTCTAAGATATTTTTATAACGACATGCTAGAACTTTGGAGTATTCGAAGTCATCATATATGAAAGGAGAAAAGATTGCTTATTGATTTTATATCAATAAATAACATGGCATGAATATAGGATTTTGATCCTAAGTTAAAAGTATTAAGACAACGAGGTGTTTGGAGCTTTGAGACGCTCTAAACCATCATGCATGAGGAGAAGGTGTTTGGAGCCTTGAGACGCTCCAAACCATCATACATGAGGAGGCTCTACTAGAGATCTCTTAATGTATGCCATACCTCATACAACACAAGAATTAGAGCTTCGAGTATGCCCCAAGTATCAAGCATGAAAGATTAAGTTTCATTTTTTGATCTTGTGTCATCAACAAATGAAAAGGGAGGTAATGACTAGTTGTAGCTCCTAAAGTAGAGCTAAAATTCACAATCTAAAATTGGACCCTTAAGAAGGCTCCAAACATCATGTATGAAGATTAATTGCGTAGGAAGGTGAGTTCCTTATAGTTTGAATGAATGTTTTGGATTCATGTGGAGAGGGAGATGATTGTTAATTGATTGCATGCCTCAATAAACAACATCAAACAAGTTTAGGATTTGGCCCAAAAATTTGCTATTGCTTTCTCTAGGCTCTTTAGAAGTTATTTGGGAAGTCCACAATAAATCCTTGAGTTTGGAAAGAACCGAGCAAGGATATTATTTGTGGACTTTGTATTCCAAAAAATAAGATATGAGAGCTCCAAATTTGGCTCCAAGCTTAAGGATTTATGGCATGACCCGTATGGGATTTTTAGGGAATTCCACTACTTATAAGCTTTATAAATTAATTGAAACACATACTTAGACATTTAGCAAATTGGGAGAAAATGACATGTAGCGATGCAAACCTCCTGCATGTTTAAGTTAGTTTTGGCATAACTTGTGATTTGCTAAGTAATGTATGCTACATAATGTGAAACCTTACACATTGTAATTCAAAATTTTATACAATGACATCATCTAGCCTAATGGTTTGATCATAGGTGATGGAGAAGATGCATGAATGCAAAATCATACAATTTGGAAGGTGTTAGACACCAATCCAACACCTCCACATGCAACGACATCTTTTCCGAAACTCTCACATGAGAGCCAACAAATGGAGATCATTGGATTTCCACTGTTTGCCTTGTGTAAAGTCCCCAAACAGTGTCGCGTTGTTTAGTGGAAAAGATAACTTTCGGTATCCCCTGCTCCGAGAATCTTCTTTCATATTACCTAAGATCCTAATCCCAAAAAGAGTCTTACCATCTAAATCGACAGAGGAAAAGATGAGCCCTGACTCAGTCGAATTTGGCTATTCGACTGGTGGCTCGTAATTGGGCCGACGAAACTTAGCCTAGCTGCGATTTGAACAAAAGCTAGCGAATTGCTTAGTTTCAAGCAAAAACAAGAATTACTGCGTTCCAAGTTTTATCAATTTCTAATCTAAGGTCAACCACAATCAGAGTCATAAGGAAAGTATTAGTTGACAGAGAACACCCACCGATCAATTTCTTGATCTTTCACAACAGGTAATGTCTGACGATAGTTTAAAAAGACATTTTGAATGCTAGTCAGCATAAGAGAAAGTAAAATGAAACCTAGAGAAGTCGGGATTGATTCTTGGATACTGAACTCTATCTCCAGAAAACAAGTCTATAATCTTCTTTCCTTGTACAGAGCCCTTGCTCCCCTAAAATTGAGTCTCTTTGGAGAGTGAGCAAGCATGCTCTTCTAAATGTGGTTCAACATCCAGGGTACTATATATGTAAATACAATATTTTAGTCTTTCGGGAACTCATCCTAACAAGAAAAGTCATTAATTAATACAAATACAAAATAAAAGATGATTTCACAAAATGTTACGGAGACATGATTTGAACCTGTGACCACAAGGTTATGAGCCTTGTGAGCTACCAAACTACTCTACTATGTGCTGAATAAAAAGATAGGTTGCAAGGAAAGAAGAGGAGGAAAATGGGCAGTTTGGTCATGTAGTATGGATCATATATTGATGATAGTTAGAGTCGGAGGCTCTCCTAGGTTTCCCATATCTAGGCTGTGCTTGCAGCTCGCCTAAGCTAGATGTGGCTTATGTATTGGTCGGCATTCATAGACTTCCGCGGAGATGACTAGTGCCTTTGGAAATAGTCATGGCGCTTTAGTGAAAAAAATAACATGGGTGATGATTTATTTATGGATGGATTCCATGGTTGTCTCTAATTCCCTCCAACTCAATCAATATAAACAACATGTCGTGACCAAGACGGTTAGGTTGGGTTTACTTTCTCAGGAAAAAAGAAGATAGTAGGTTGAGGGGCTTCTGCCTAAGATTATTAGATTTGTTCTTATGAAAGTGAAGACCTAAAGAGCATCTCCTAATACGGAAGTGTATATATGATTCAGCCTGCCTGAAAGAAAGAAACACTTCTGATGCCGCCTAGCATGATCTTCATTCACAGCTATGATAGATTTGACATGAAATAGAACCATCCCGCTATATGTCATTTTACTTGGTGAAACTTGAATAGTGCTTGGTAAAGAGCTAATAACTAGAAAGGTTATACTACTTCCCGAGAGTCAAGAAAGAACTCTTCCTTCATTTCAAGCTATTGAACCTAACATCACTATTCAAATACTTTCTCATATTAGAAAAATGTTTCTTGTCGAGTGGTTAAGGATGTTTGGTTTTCTACTTATCTTTTTTTTTATATGTGTGGAAGAAGGTTAAGTTAACCTCACTACAGGAAAAATGCTGCTTACCAGCGGTTATGACCAGCGGTTAAAGGACTGCCGGTATTATCGACGGTTCGTCCTGCGGTTTGGCCACCGGCTATCACCAGCGACGTACCTTGGGGTTTCGTAACATTGGACCGCCGGTATTAACGACGGTCTTGTAACCGCCGGTTAGACCGCCGGCGTATACCGCCATTGATAAGTGATGAAATTACTGGCTGTCACGACCGCCGGAAGACCACCGGTAAATGCCCTAAAATGAAAGGGCCCGAGCCCTGCATTTCATTTCTAATCTTTCCTTCTCTCTGTTCGGATGAGCTCTGTCGTCGCCTCCACCAGTCTCGCTCGATCGTGCGCACTGTCTTACCGCCGACGACCGCTCTCCGATCGCCAACGAACTCAGTCCGACCTCCAACCCCACACCAGCTGCCTATCGCATGATCAAGGTCTGCTATCTTGCCACCGTCGATCTCACACTGGCTACCCTATTTTTCGTGTAAGTTAAAGAAAAATTGGGATTTAAAGGTATTCTATAATGTTTTCTGTGATTATTTGTTCTCACTAGACATTTGCAAGAGTTTGTAATTTGTTTTTTGATTGATTGAGTCTTTGGGTTAGATTTAAATTTCCATGATTTAGGTTTGTAAGAGTTTGTAATTTATTTTATGATTTAAGTTTGTAATTGATTATGTAGATCTAAATTTCCATTTATTAATTGTAAATTTAGTAATGATAGATCTAATGGGTTGACTATGACTTTGGATTAGAGAAAGATAGCAAGAGAGAGATTGATAGAGAGAAGAGAGAGAGAGAGAGAGAGAGAGAGAGAGAGAGAGAGAGAGGGAGAGAGAAATGACTCTAATATAGAAAAAAAAGTCACATTAGACTTCCAGAGCATTAGATTCCCTCCAAACAACCCATCTGAGGGAACTTGAAAATAATCCCAATCCATACAAATCATCTCACTAAACCCTAAACCCTTCTATCAATGGAAGTTATTTTAGTTTCCAATAACCCCACAAAAATATACACCATGCTCACTAACAAACTCTTTAAGATATAGAGAAGCTTGCTTCTTCCTAGCTCCTCTACAATTCAAAAAAGTAATATATGTCATCATCAATCAAGAGGGGAAGAATTCCTGATCATTCCTTTCAATTCATCCTCTAGTTTCTTATTTTTGAGAGATAACTTGATAGGTCCCATGATTCTAGGTTCCTTGGAATTTTTTTTCTTCACCGAAGAAGAACCCCCTACCTTGATTTCCTTCAGTAACCTTTTGATCCAACCTCAATATCGCCTTTGTTCAAATCCTAGAGAAGGCATTACAACTTCCTTCTCTAAAATAATTTCCCCCTCCTCAGCTATGTCAGATAATACATTGAATTTATTGTTAACAACATGAAGAGAATTAGAAATAAAATCCCTATCATAAACCTCTGATGAAGATATTTACAATTCCCCCATATGAAAATGAACATTCCCTTGAAAAGAAGGATCTTCCTCTAGAGTAAACCCGGGTGCATTAAATTTACTTAGCAAGATATAATGAAATTACAATTATAGCCTTGCCAACCATCCTTCTCCACGTCCCTTCAGCTGAGTGGCCTTCTCCCCATATAGTAAAATAAGAATAATAAGATAGATATGATGTGTGAATAAAGCTTAAGAATCACATACATTAAAAAAAGCTTAAGAATATCATACATCTAGAACACACATTGAAAATTATACTATGAGTAAATCCACTCATCCACCTAAAGTATAACACGTTTGCACATGTATTCTAATAAATGTTTTCATAACTATGTAGGGGGACGTTTGCTTCAACGTCCAAATGACTATCCAAGAAGAGTGATATTGGATGTATAACATATTATTGTTGGGTCGAAAAGGACTGACAGTTGAATTTATACATGGAGTTGAAACTTTCATTCAAGTTGCATCTCAACTGCCTTCCTTTCAGTTTGATAAAATGTTTAGATGTTCGTATTCGAAGCATAAAAATCTAGCATTCCTGAAGCCCGATGATGTGAAGCTTGATTTATATCATAGGGGATTTGTTCCAAACTACTAGATTTGGACATCACATGGCGAGTACGAGCAACACAGAGATGCTCATGTCAGTTCATCTACAGCTTATGAAACATTTGATGAAGATCAAATGAGTAGAACATATGAAGACTTTATTTTTGATGTAGCAGGTCATAATTTAAGGTCTAGTGTGGAAGAGCCACCAAATGCAGAAACACAAAAATTCTTTAAGTTATTACATTCAGCTCAAAAGCCAATTTGGAATGGTTGCAGTACACATTCATAATTATCCTTTGCAGTGAGGATGCCAAGTATTAAAACTGAGTATAATATTCCCCATGATTATTTTAATGACTTTATTGGTCTTATGAAAGAAACTAATCCAGCGGGCAATTTAATTCCCTCAGACTTGTACAGAACAAAGAAATTAGTATCCAAGCTGGGTTTCACTGCTACAAAAATTGATTATTGTATCAATGGATGTATGTTATACTACAAGGATGATGCAACATAAGTTATTTATCGCACCTGCAATGCTCCTCAGTTTAAGCCAAATTCGAGAAAACAATGTCGTCCAAAGAAAGATGTGTCATATTCTCATTTATTTTATTTACCAATCATTCCAAGACTTCAGCGACTCTATGCATCATTGAGTTCAGCAGGTCATATGAGATGGCATAAGAAGAAATTAGCAAAAAGTGGTGTTCTTTCTCATCCATCAGATGCTGAAGCATAGAAACATTTTGATCAAGTGCATGCTTCATTTGCTGTTGAGCCCTGCAACATAAGATTGGGATTATGTGCTGATGGTTTTACACCCTATAGTCAAACAGCTACACCGTACTCTTGTTGGCCAGTTATATTAACATCATACAACCTTCCACCATAGATGTGTATGACTACTTCGTACATGTTCTTAACTCTTATAATACCTGGACCACATAATCCGAAAGCAAATATTAATGTTTCTTTGCAGCCATTAATTGATGACCTCAAGTTATTATGGGAAGAAGGAGTGGTCACATATGACATATCAACAAAACAAAATTTTCTCCTTCAAGCTGCATTGTTGTGGACCATTGGTGATTTTCCATCCTATCGTATGTTGTCTGGTTGGAGCACATCAAGAAAATTAGCATGTCCTTACTGCATGGAGAATAGCAAAACTTTCACACTAAAATATGGAGAAAAAAAACTTGGTTTGATTGTCATCGTATGTTTCTACCTGCTAATCATCAGTTTCGGAGAAATAAGGAAGCATTTGTTAAAAATAGAATTGAGCGGTCACCTCCTCCATGCAGATTAAGTGGTGATGATGTCTTATAGAGACTTTCTGATATTCCAACAATTATTGATTTTCCAATGCTATCAGAGTCTAAATTTTTGGGTTATGGTGTTGAAAATAATTGGATTAAGAAAAGTATTTTTTGGACATTACCATATTGGAGAACTAATTTGATAAGGCATAATCTAGCTGTTATACACATTGAGAAGAACTTTCTAGACAATATTTTTAATACAATTATGGATGTTAAAGGTAAGAGTAAATATAATCTAAAAGCAAGGATGGACATTAAAGAGTATTGCCGGCAAAAAAATCTAGAGTTAGTAACAACAATGATCGGTAAAATAATGAAGCCCAAAGCTCCTTACTCTTTCATGTTAGAGAAAAAAAGATCGATATGTCAGTGGTTTAAAGGTTTAAAAATGCCTGATGGCTATGGATCAAATATAAGTCGATGTGTTGACATAAAATCTGCAAGGTTATTTGGACTCAAAAGTCATGATTGTCACATAATTATGGAGGTTCTTCTTCCAAGCATAGTATGTATGTTACCCGAGTACATATCAAATCCGTTGATTGAGCTTAACATTTTCTTCAAAGACCTATGTTCATCTAAACTAAGCGAAGATGCTTTACGGAGGTACAAGGATAACGTACCAATCATCATCTGCAAGTTAGAAAAGATATTTCCCCCTGGTTTTTTTAATTCTATGGAACATCTTCCAGTACATCTACCTTATGAAGCTAGAGTTGGTGGACCAGTACAATATCGTTGGATGAATCCTTTCGAAAGGTAAATGGGTTTTGATTTTTAGTAAGTCTCAAATATTTTTGAATAAGTTGAGATAACATAATTTTATTTACTTATTGATTGTAATTATTTATTAGATATTTGAACAAGTTGAAGAAATATGTTAAGAATAAAGCACAACCAGAAGTATCAAAATGTGAAGCCTACTTGTCTCAAGAAACAACCTTAACGATTTAGAAATAAATACAACAATTTTGCATGTGCTACTGAACTATGATGAAGTTGAGCCAATCTTAGAGTATGTTCTTGCATAATGTTAATAATGAGTAATGTTTATTAATTTAAAATACTAAAATATTATTTGTCACCAGGTATTTCATAATCAATTTGTCTTTGACAGATTCGTTGGATATTGAGCTAGCTGTTACAAAAGAATTTCCAACTTGGTTCAGATCATATGTGAGCACATCAATTTTAAAAATTTAGATCTTATTTATTATAAAAAATACTAATATTTGAACATGTTTCTAATACAAAACCCTGATAACAAATGTTTTGATAAAGATTTGCAAGCACTAGCATGGGGTCCAATGCGAAAAGTAAGAACTTGACCAATATATATAGTGAATGGGTTCAAATTTCATACCAAATCATGGAGTGAAGGAAGAAAGATTAAAAATTGTGGAGTATGTGTTAGAGGGAACACTCATGAAGAAGATGAGTGTGATTATTATGGTATTTTGAATGAGGTTCTTGATCTGGAGTACCCAGGCAAAGATGAGAACTTTGTATGCTTGTTTAACTGTCAATGGTATAATCCAGTACAAAATAGAGGCACAAGGATTCATCCTTCGTATGGTTTAGTAGATGTAAAACATAGTAGAAGATATGAAAAGTTTGATCCATTTGTGTTAGCAAGTCAAGCTATTCAAGTTTATTTCAGCAAATATCCCAGTGGTCGTAGAGACAAACAAGAGTATAGGCACAAGGATTCATCCTGCGGTTTGGCTGTCGGAAATGACAATACCGGACGGCTTAATCTATGTCGCTGGTAATTCCCTTAAATAGCTGGTAATATACAGGCAGTTACCGACAGCCACCGGCGATTATCCGGTGAAAGCCCGGTGGTGTATGCCGCCGATAATACCGTCGGCCTTGACCGTCAGGTGCCATCGGTAAAATAACCGGCGGTGTACCGACGCTAGCCGGCGATTAAGCAAACGCACGATGGCCTCTTTAACCGCCGGCATACCATCGGTAAAGTGACTTCTAGTTAGCCGTCGATAATATAATCGGCGGCATAACGGCCAGAAAACCGCCGGTTGCAAATCCGGTAGTCACCGGCGGTATAAGCCGCCGGAGAACTGCCGCCTAACAGAACCGCTGGTAAATATTTCCTACGCCAATTTTATCGGTGGCTTAAAAACCACCGAGAAACCGCCAGTAAAATTTAAAACTGCCAGTTTTGCCTTACTAACCGCCGGAAAAAACTGCTAGTTTTTAGCATTTTTCCTGTAGTGCCTCTACATGGCAAAGAACGTTTTCATGGTCCGTCAGTGCGCTCATTCTGAATTCTATTTATCTTTAACTGAGCTAATATAATTTACTTATTTGGTCGTTCAGAGATGGTAGTAGGGGTTGTCACTCCATAGTTCATCTCTCGGTAGAATAAGGCACCTATGCTGTGTTTTTTTATCAATAGTCTGAGATTCGATCCTTCTCTGGAACTTATATACAGGTAGCTATGTTCATGGTAAATTGAACATTTTCATGGCAATTTCTTTGTTGTTTTGAATCATATGATGTTTATTGATTCTATTTTTTTCATTCTTTAGGTACTAATGGAGGCCTTTTTTTGAGAGAAATCGTGTTGATGATGAGCATTTCACCAATTTTTCCATTTGTTCATTAAATACGTGGAATTTTTCTTATATCTTTGTTGTTGCTTTTAGAAAGTGTGGGTCCTTTTGCTATAACTTTACTGTGGTGCCATGCTTCTTATGCAGAGAAAGCATCTCGACCCCATCCAATTTTTGGGCCAATCCCCCTTCCTTTGTACTACCAGAAATTGAGATTTTTTTCCAAATCCAAGTTTACTGGTCCAGCCATTACAAAACTCATACCTATTTTTTTAGTACTTTAGGCGCTTCTATAGTGTAAAATGTCAATCCCGTAGCGGATCAATTCCAATGAGTCCTTTTTTGCTTTGAATCAAGGACTTTGGTCCATTGATATACACATTCCCAGTGTCTCGATAGCTCATAGGCATTTTAGGAGCCCTATTGAGCCCAAGAGTTGGTTGTATCCTCTTTTTTCAGTCTAGTATAACAAGCTAACCTCTCATGTTCAGTCTCTTATATCCGTATATAATAATATACTATATATCTTATCAGTCTTGCTATTTCGTGAATTCCTGCTTCCAATTTCACCAGGTTCATTGCCTAGTGGCCATAAATTACAACATCCTTTCCAACAGCATGATAAGACCTAGGCCCCAAACAGGGCTTTCACGACACCCCCTTGCTACCAGGTGCTTAACTGCGCGTATACTCTTATTTAACCCCTATTTTTTCTGCAATATTTAATTCATTTAAGAATTTTCAATTCAAGAATTATAGAAATTGAAGAACATTATGACGCACCTCAGACTAAAAAAGCATCGTTCTAATGATAGAAGAAAAAAACAAAAAAATTCAAGGGCGCGAGTGTATGCCGTATGGAACGAACAGAGATAAAATCAGATTAATTCCTAAAATGCCTTTTTGGATCTTCCTTGGCTATTCATGGAATCTGAGAAGCAGATGAATAATTATTAGCTTCTAGAAGAAATCAAAGAATTTCTTGGGAATCCTACAAGATCAATTCATTCCTTTTTCTCTGACAAATGGTCAGAACTTCATCTAGGTTCGAATCCGCTATGATTTTCCAGAGAAATGTGTAGTTTCTGAACCCATTGAGATGACCCAAGAATTTCACTATTTTGATTTTGCTAGACATTGGGAACAGCATAACGACAAATAATTTAGAATCAGAATAGAACCGATCCGGGGGACAAAAACTAAATACAGTCCTCATAAGGAATGCCGAGGATTAGCAAGCCAGAAATAATTTGTAAATCCTAAAGTGTGATAGTCATCCAGTTGAGTCTAATCCAACAAGCATTCATAGTGTTTTCCCAATGCTCAATAATAATATGGAACCAAGAATTTTCAGTAGTGTATATCCAACTATAATATTAGCAAATAGTTAGACTCCTAGTGAGAAGGTTTGAGTCGATGTGAAGCAACCTGACCCTAATGATGCCAGTTGTAAAAATACCTCAAAAGGGAGAACTCGATCATTGGTATTCAAATTTGAAAGGAAACCATCGACGATGTGAATAGTGCAATATTGAATCGAATCCTCCGAGTACATACATATAGTCATCCCTTCATGTGTAGATTGGTAGGCTAGGCCACTATGAATAAAGATCTAAGATCATGAGAAGGTTCGTTTCGTAAGGTATTTTGAAAAATGTTCGAAAAGAGACAAGATCGAAGTAGGGTTGGGAGATCATATTTACTAGTCGGCAAGCTAGTCGTTTAGTTAGAGTTATGTTTCATCCTTTTGGTTTTGTTTTCTAATATAGAACAGAACATGTAAGGCTTTTTCCTTTCTTTCTTGTAGCCTCTCTCCCAGCTTTCAATTGGGGCATTCCTTGTGCTTTCACTGTATAAGTACAATGTGCATTCTCGAGTGGCTTTGTTGAATTTTTCCTTCTTTTGATTCCCTAATTCAATTAGCTAGTCATCTACTTGATGCCAAACCAACCTTGTTGCCTTTCTTTTTCTTCGAAACATAGTGCATTTCTTTTGAATCGCCCTTTTCTTTTGAAGAGTAGGAGGAGAGCAGCCCTTAAACTAGTAGGCCCTAAAAAAGGCCTTTTTCCATGGTCGCGAATATTTTCTTGTAGTAGAGTAAGTTGTGGGAAGCTATCGCTTCTACAACAACTCCGCTTCCTGGACACATGGTCGAATAAAGGCAGTCAGATATTCTTTATTCTTTGGCTAGTCAAGTGGGGGAGTCAGATCCAATTGGATGAGCATAAAGTTAAGCTAAAAAAGCGGTCCTATGCAAGGTGGAGATCGACATACAAAAGTACATCGGGGATCTTTGTAGGAGTCACATGGGAAGGGCATAGCATATACTAATATCACTAAAAATATTGTGAAATGACTACTACAAGCCGGTCATATAGAACTATTGCCTAACTGCATATGTAGAAAAAGAAAAAACAGGGAGCAGGAAAGGAAGAACAACCATTAGACTTTGGCACATGAGGTGGCGGGTTTAATTATGTAACATAATGGAAATGTATCATACAACAAATCCTGGAATGACGCCTTGATCTCTCAAGAGAGAGTCAACAAAAGAATACATTTGTTGAATTTAATAAAAACTAACAATAAGAAGAAGTGAAATATCAAAATATGGGAAAGGCACTAGAAGATGCAAAGAAAGACAACGGTCGAGATTCAAACCTTTTTTCTTTTCTTTGAAAACCCAAACGCTCCACGCCTAAAGTAAAGGGCTGAGGCTGGTCCATATCTGGCATAAGTATGAGAATAAAAAAAAAAAATTGTAACTGAATGAAGCAAACAATTGCCAATAATATTGAAAACTTTCTTTTCTAGAGCCTGCAAAAAGGAAGAAAAAGAATAGCCGCTTCTCTAATCTCTACGAAGACCTTATACCTATTTCCTTACAAAATAAGAAAAACTAAACCAACTTGATGCTTAGAGCCCTCAACCCGAAAGCTGAACTGGGTTTTTAAACACCGCTACTAATGCCCAGTAGCCAGAGTCCTTGGATGGACTTCCTTGGGGATTAAAGTAGTCAAAGCATGGACATGACTTCCTGTTTGTGGTGGTTGACTATTTCAGCAAGATGGTGTGCCTGGTTGAAATTGAAAACAATCATGGGTGGGGAAGCAGTCAAGTTATTTTTTCAACATGTTTAAACAATTTTCTTGTTGCCTCAAATATTCTAGACGATGATGATGGTGCATCTTCTTCAGGGCTATAATTTCAAGCATCCACAAACTTGGGATGAGAGTTTGCCATCCTCTAGTTTGTAGTTAGAAAACTCAAAAGCTCTGGCTCAAACTACGTTATGGCTAGGCCTGTTAATATATGACACGACCTGAAAACCAAACTCGAACCCGACCTGAGTTTTTTGGGTTCGGGTCAACCCGAACACGAAACTGGTCGGGTTCGAGTTCTATTTTCCAACCCGTTTTAAATTTTTGGACAGATTCAGGTCAACCCGAAAACCTGACAATGAGTCGAAAATGACAATGTTCGACCCGCGCAGCCCAGCCCTGGCTCATTTTGCCGTTTCGCATATTATACAAATAAATGAAAGCCTTTAGGGCTCATTTCAACTTTTCTGAGACTTCGAGACATCGAGTCTTCCATCTTCGTCTCGTCATCTCTAGGGCTGTCAAATTTAGGGTTTTTTCGACTGATATCATGGTGTTTCTTGCATCCTTGAGGAGCTTGACGGAGCTTCTCTCTTCATCACTCGTCGGTGTCGTCGTCTCCTTGAATGTCCTTCCTGGTCGAAGCTTTTCTCCTCCTTAGTCCTTGCTATTTCATGCTCTTTTTTATTTTTATTTGTTGTGCACTTATGTTAATTACTTATTATCATGTTACTATGTTAGAGTGATCTTGGTTGAAGTTTCATCGTTCTTCTTCTGTTATTCCAAAGATTTTAAGCTATTATGCAATTTTCTTTTGATTTTTCGATTAGGGCATGACATTTATCTATTTTTGTATTGGCCGATTAGGGCGTGAATCACATGATGTTGGGTTTATTGGCCATTTAAGCGTGCTATAAGCCTGTAAGTTTGCTGAAGGATTTAGCCCTAACTGAAAGTCTGAAATAAAGTAATAAATGGCCTCATGTTGAACTGTTGAATGATTTTTTAAATAGTATTTTGAATATAGGTCTATCATTTTAACTATTGCTGGCTTATTGGTTATTTTTTGTGCTTTCTGTTGCAATTTTATATCTCTCGACACTAATTCAGTGCTGTGGATTCAAAGAAATACATTAAAACTTAAAAGCATGTAAATCATATAGTGTAGTCTGCTAGCTGCACCTGCAGGAAGCTGGTATAGTGCTATAGTGGTATTCACATGTATTTCTTTGAAATTTAATATTTTAGGATGTTCTTTCATATTGAATTATTTATGATATTTAGCTATTGAGTAATATGGATTAAATCCTATAATTGGTTCAATAGATGGAGGACTTAAACACACTTCCTGACCTTTTTATTAATGAGGATGAGGAACTTCACATTGAAGATAATGTGGTAGAGCCATCTAATGATGGTTCAGTGGTAATTAAGAAGCGTAGGAGGATGAATTCCAAGGTTTGGGGGCATTTTGAGATGCTATCCCATCCTATAGATGGTAAGCAAAGGTGTAAATATAAAAAATGTGGTGCACAATACTTGTGTGAGAGTAAAAAATGGGACTGGTAACTTAAGAAGACATTTGCGAAATTGCAAGAAAAGAGATCTACGTGACATAGGCCAGCTCATATTACAAACCACTTCAAATTCTTCTATTTCTATGACTGATCATAAGTTTGACTCGTCAGAATTTCATGATTTATTTACTGCCTACATAATTATGCATGATTTGTCATTCAAATGTGTTGAATGGTTGGGTGTTCGAGCACTTTTGAGCTATCTTCACCTGGATGTTTAACTACTTTCTAGGAATACAAGAAGAAATGATTGCTATAAATTATTCAATAAAGAAATTTCAAATATTCGCTCACAGTTATCTAAGTGCAGTAGCAGAGTTTGTGTTACATCTGACTTGTAGACATCTATAAACACTGATGGATTTATTTGCTTATTCGCGCATTTTATTGATAATGATTGGCATCTACATAAAAAGATCATTAGTTTTCTTTTATGCCACCACCCCATGATGGTATAGCGCTGTTTGAGAAATTGTAGTCTCTTTTTATTGAGTGGAGAATTGAATCTATGGTTTTCAGTATTACATTAGACAATGCTTATGCAAATAATGTTTGTGTTGATTACTTGAGAAATAAAATGAATTTTAGGAGTGCCCTTCTATGTGAAGGTGAGTTTTTTCATATAAGATGCAATACACATATTATTAATCTTATTGTAAATGAGGGTATGAAGGAGATTGATGGTTCAATCTCCAAAATCAGGGAGAGCATTAAATAAGTCAAAGGCTCTTAGGCAAGGAAGCAAAAATTTCATGATTGTGTTAAGCATAGTTGTTTGGAATCTAAAAGGGGTTTACGATAAGATGATCCTACTAGGTGGAACTCCACTTGTATAATACTAGACAGTGCTTTGTATTATCGAAGGGCATTTCAGCACCTAGAGTTGGGTGACTTTAACTATAAATCGTACCAATCAAACTCAGAATGGGAGAGAGTAGACAATATTTCTATTTTTTAAGGCCTTTCTACAATATAACATGTGTGATATCTGGCATAAAGTACCCTACAATGGGTCGGGTCAGCATAAATGACCCATTTCAAGAAATGGGTCAGGTTCGAGTTGACCCGAATTGGGTTAGGTCAATTTCGGGTTGGACCCGAACCCGAACCGAAATAACCCATTTTTGACAGCCCTAGTTATGGCCCTTTGTTCAGAGACATTTGCTTGCCTGATTGCTTCTGATTCAACTTTTTTTAGCTATAGACCATATGAACGCCCTTGGGAGGAATTCTTCCCCCACTATCCACCATTCCTTTTAGAGTCATTGCGTGAAGGCGTTTGACGCATCACAGTAGCTCTTCATTCCTCACCCTCAGAAGGTAAATCACACTTTGGCGGAACACTTAGTCAAAGGATTATCAGAAGCAAGTGTAGAGAGAAGAAAACAAGTTAGCAGAAGTTTTGGCCACGCTAGCGTTTGCTATTCAATTAACCGTATATCGCTTAATGGAATCGAGTTCCTCATCATTGAGAAAGTCTCGACCATGAATTTCTAGAAAGACAAGAGATAGTCTCGATGAAATAGATGGAGGCATTGTATATAAAGATAGATGTGCAACAACAAGGAAGAATGTGTGACTTCTATCTCAAAATTCTCTCAAAAAGGAGGAAGCTAAAAAGCGCTTCGCGCCTCTTATTTCTGTGCTCCTTCATAGCAAATATCATAATTTGTTCAAGAATAGGATTCATGTTGAAGGAAGGACTTGGCTGACACGAGACCAAAGACCTGATATGAAATAATAATATGGAACGCCTTTTCGCTCCAACCTCTTCTTATCCATTCCTATGCTTTTGATCTATTAAAGCATAGAAGGCATACCATCTAAAAATCAACTTTCAAATCACATTCATCTCACTCCAACCTCTTCTCTATCCAAATAGCCGCCACAAGACTCCAAAAGCAAGCAAAATAGCTAGAAGGCTTGCTTCGCCGAATAATTATTATTCGCGAGAAGCAGAAAGATTCGATTTGAACTTCGTAGAGTCGATACTGTTGTTGTCTGCGCGTAGGGCTGTCCCCCACTCCCGCCCCGTGGAAACTCAGGAATTTTTTTTTAAATCGGGTGAACTATGCACGTCTGCGTTCGGGTTAGCTTGGTTTTGGCCCAATCAACATCTGCATTAGAAATGTACAATTGTCTGTGGCATGGCCTTCATAAGAAATTAAACATTTGCATTTCTTAAAGCAAGCTTGCTAGCACTTTTACTTACGCCAGTGAAATTAAAGCCTTCTCTTTGGTACGTGCCTCGTGCGTACAAGGTGAGTGTGGTGGATGGATCCTATGCTACCATCACACCACGGGATCCCTTTCCCGTACTTCTTGGGATGGGCAAGAGGCACATATTTCCTAATAGATGCGATCTGCTTGAACAACCTTTTGCAGGCAAAAAAGGTGTTCAAGACAACGGTCGAGACTCAGACTTTTTTTCTTTGATTTGAAAACTCAAACTCTACATGCCTAAAGTAAAGGGTTGGTCCATGTCTGGCATAAGCATCAAAATCAAAGAAAAAATTTATAATTGAACGAATCAAACAATTGCAAATAATATTGGAAACTTTCTTTTTAGAGCCTGCAAAAAGGGAGAAAAAGAATAGCTGCTTACCTAATCTCGACAAAGAGGAGCAAACTTGAATAGTTTAATTTGAGCTTGATCTATAAATGAGATTGCTTTAGCCAACTAAAATATAGAAGGAAAATGATGATCCACAAAGTAACCAAGTACCTCAAGATGGTGAAAAGCGCCAACGACATGAATGTGAACCAAACCATGAATGTAATGCTAAGGGATCTGTATATTATGCTGATCACAGCAATATACAGTATAAATCTGCCTCAAACTATGATATATATGTGCATGAACTATTGGAGCTATAAAACCACTCCTCGATCTCATAATCAAGCTTACCATCAAAAGAGTACTAGGACAGAAAATCCAGCCCTGACTAGAAAAAATAAAATAGCGCAACCAAGTAGCCATAAATGATACCAAAAGCATATCCTCAAAAATCCCCTAGCATAAATAGTTTATACTCTCTCTGCTATCTAGGCTCAAACAGCCCCTATGAATGTTGCTCGGTATAATGAGATTCATTGCCAAAAGAGTCATGAATCTAAGCAAACTCAACAACATGTACTTTCTGGCTTAAAAAACTCTTAATCTGAAAATCCCCCTAGCATAAACAAATTATACTCTATCTGCTATGAAGGCTCAAACAGCCCCTCTAAATTTTGCTCGGTATAATGAGATTTATTGCCAAAATAGTCCTGAATCTAAGCAAACTCAACAGCATGTACTATCTGGCTTAACAAACTCTTAATCCAAGTGTCTAAGAAAAAAGTCACCGATGACTATGGCCTCTCCTCTTCTATTGATAAATATGATAATAATATGTCAAACTCTGGTGAAGACTCTCTAAATACACAAACTCCCCCTTCGATGCTGACCAGTGGGTCGACAACTAAACAAATCATAATATAAAGAAATACACTCCTCACAAGTAATGTCGAGGATTAGCAAGCCAGAAATAATCTGTAAATCCCAAAGTGTGATAGTCATCCCATTTGGTCTGATCCAACAAGTGTTCTTAATGTTATCCCAATACTCAATAATAGTCTGGAATAAAAGAAGAAGTCAAATGGCTATAATCAAATAAAGAAATATAGATAGTCTCATATACTCTTACCTGCTTCAATGCCCGCTAATATACTATGAGTATATAACACGCCCAAAAAGTATAGCCACTTAAGGCCTGAAGGGGATTGCAAATTTAGAATCACACTACTGCTCCTCAATCTCGTGATGCAGTAAGCAATAACTAAGCAGCCAAATTACACATGTATTGTCCATAAAATTTCCTGTCAGGTGTAGAATGCCATAATCACCATAACTCAGGCCCTCAGCAATTCGCTCTAAAAAATAACCATCACTACGATGCAGTCTAAGGGTGACAATCTAATCTGCAGGGTCATGTTTAACTGAAACATTTGAATCAAAAAGAGGCATATGAGGAGATTGATTGAGAAGACTATCATGTATATCTTTGTCAACTAGCAAATCTCAATGAAAATATAGTCGATCTGAAATAGAAACTAATTGAGAAAGATCATATTTGTCAATCACCATCCTAACATCCTCCTCTGAAAGTTCAATATAAGGTAGTGAATAGGGTCTGCTCCAATCAAATATCAAAACCTTAAAAAGTAAGGGAACAATGAAAATCCACAATTGACAACTACAATGAATTTCTTGCATGAAAATCACCTAACAAATTTGTTGGGAGACAATTTGCTTTCTCATTTTAAAATAATAAAAAAATAGCAAAAGTTGAATTAAAAAAAGACAAGAATAAAAATAGATGCAATGCTTAGTGAAATGACATCCATTTGGCAATTCAACTAATATAAATACACAAAATAAATATATTTTTTTCACGCGGGGGCAAGGGACTGGGCTAACGTGCAATCTCTCCAAACTCCAGCTCTATGCCTTCCCGACTAAATCGCACCAATGTGAATCCTACGCCGCTTGTACAATTCTGAACGAAACAACCACCGCTCCCTTTGTTCATGCATGGGATTAGCAACTCGTCGCTCCCTCCGTTCATGCATGGCACTCAATAGTTTGCTCCCGTCCTGCACAGTCAACCTCTGACTTCACAACCAGCTTAGACAAAACTTCCAGGGCCCAAATTCCTCTCTGACCGGACATGCTCTATCTGCGTCACCTGGCTATCGACCAAAATGCGAACACTATGCATAGTCTGCTCTGATCGAACACATATGATCCCTTTCCTCTGCTTCTCACGAAAACCCTGTACGTCCACCTCTTGTTTTGTTCAAAACTACTGTTATGCATTACCCTCTTTAGTTCCCCTATGTCATATTCTAAAAAGAAACACTATTTATTTGGTTTGAGTTATCTTTAGTTCGAAAAGAAAATAGTAATTTAAACTATCTATATATGTCTTATTCATGCTCTAATGACAACAACTAATGGTCTAATTAAGTAGTCATAAGAAAATCTGGTACAATTAATTAAATCTTATAGGAAACATGCATCCAATTTTTAAGACCCTGCATCGTCGATTCAAGATCCTGCCAGGAATGCATAAATTGAAGCCCTCGCATCATCGATCTAAGATCTAGCCAGGAATCCGGTAGAGAAGAACCAGCAGCAAATGCTCCCAAGCTCCCCTCGGGAGAAGGGGACACCCAGTTTTAAGACCCTGCACCGTCGATCCAAGATCCTGCCAGCAATGCATAAATTGAAGCCCTCGTATCATCAATCTAAGATCTAGCTAGGAATTCGGTCGAGAAGAACCAGCGGCAAATGCTCCCAAGCTCCCCTCGGGAGGAGGGGTTGCCGGAAGGCTCCCAAAACTAACTTTATAAAGTTTTGACAAAATTAAAATGCATAAAATATAATATATACAAAATCATTGAAATAAAAAAAGTTTAATTATTTTTTAAAACGTGACGAGTAAATTTCACAACTGGACATACTAACAAAAGAAAATTTATGGTTCCCAAACCAAGGCTTTTTTTCTCATTCTCTTCTCTCTTTATTTTTAATTCTTATTCTTTATCAGCCGTAGGAATAAGAAATTAAAGGCTTTTAATAGATAAGTAATCGAACGGGATATTTAGATTAAAATAATAATATAATATTATATAATTATATAAATTATTTAATCTTAAATACAAAGATCATATAAAACAATTTATATCTTCAAATCTAGAACTCTAAATTACAAAAAAAATCATAAAATAGCATATCATTTTTAGAAAATTTTGGTGAAATTAATTTATGAATATCAATTTATGAATAAAACATCTGACCATCCCAACATCTCCGTTTGAACCGACAGGAGTCAATTTCTTAAGGATTCACAGCAATTCCCAAAAATTATGAAAAAAAAATTAATGTAATTAAAGCGCTGCAATATCTATGCTGCGACGAATATGATTTGTGATTTGGACTTATAATGACTCAAAATACATGCTATTACAATATCCCCGCAAGAGAAAAATGTCACCCTCGACATTTTCGCAAGTAATACAAAATAAGTTTAATATAAAAAAAAACCATATCTATAATATAATAAATAAAAATTGTTCAAAACTCAAGAATCTATGTCAAACATAAATCACAACAAAATCAATTCTAAAATCATTAAAAAAACTCAAGTTATAAACAAAAATTTAAACAAAATCATATCAGTCATATTTTCATGCACTTCAAAAATTGATCCGAAATTGACCATTTTTACACGAAAACCAATTTTTTGGCCTGACAACCTGAGATTGACCCATTTTTTACACGAAAAGCGAGATTGACCCTTTTTTAACCCAATAAACTAGCAATTTTTTGTTGGAACTGGGTCATTCAGATCGTGTCAGGCTGACCCGGACTAGAAGTGGGTCACGAGTTTAAAAAACTGAGCTGTTTGCAAAAATGGGTCAAGTTCGGGTTGACCTGAATAGTGTCAGGTCAGTTTTGGGTTCAACCCGAACTCGACCCGTGTCCCAAAATTGACACCACTATGATCAATCATATCAGCAATTTTTTCCATGTTCAAGATGTTATTGAAAATATTTCACTAGCAAGTTCAGATTTCATCCCTTTCAAATCCATTTTTCTTATCAATAAATAAATCCTAATCACAAAATAAAATTTTCAAACAAAAATAAACAAATCCAAAATAAATTCTTCATAATAAAATAAATTTATTAACGCATTAAAACAATAATTAATGAACATTTATATCTAATAAAATATAATATATATAATTTATGTCCAATCTCTCTTTTCAACATTTATTTAGTACTTTAATAATTTTTTTCCTTCAGAGTAGAAATTAAATGAGGAATTTTCAAATTATAAAAAGATTTATTCGGTGTATTAAATCAAATTATAAAAGGAAAAAAATAGTTCAATACGAAAAAGGCAGGAATCATAGAGAAAGCATAAATTAAATGAATAATTATTAAATAGTGTATGATACATTTAAATCAAATATAGCAGCTAGAGAAGAGGAAAAAGAAGCATAAGCGCTACTTAAATATAGCTGTCATGGAATTTGATAAAGTAGAAGCTTTATTAAAGTGAACTTATCTCAATCAAGCACATATGCAGCTACAGCTTGGCTATGAATTCTCTACAAGGAGGAAATAGCATCGTGAGAGGGAGATTAGTTCAATACAAGAAAGAAAAGAATATTAGAGAGAACATAAATTAAATGACATTAGACTTTGGCATGCAGCTTCATTAAGATCGGCTATCCATTTCTAATTAGAAAGCAAAGAAAAGTTAGCTAAAGGAAGCTGAAACATAAAAAGAAGAAGAAGAAGATGCATTGCAAACAAGGATCACTGAAATCAATAAAGTGAATAAAAATTTAAAAATAAAAAATATATAATAAAATCAAAAAATTTTATGATACGAAAAAAATCATGATATAAAATTTTATATCAATATAAAATATAAATTTTGTATAAATATAGATTATTTATACTTTTATTATACTTGAATTAAGATTTAAAAGAAGATATTATTTGTATAAAAATTACGAGATAAATGTGAATAATGCGTGTAAATTAAATCATTATTGAAGGATCAGTCTACTAGTAATGTCGTCAAATTTTCAATGAATGTGTCAGCTGGTTCAAGCATTGGAATATTTTCGTCGATTTTTGTCACCATTTTTTCATCATAAATCAATTATAATAATTTCCTAGAAAGTCAGCATTTATAATAGAGAAACAAAATAAAACCCTCTATGTAGTTTTATAATTTAATTAATACATTGTTAATTTTAGTGATCAAATGTTTTGACTACCAGAGTTAAAAAAATTCAATATTATTTTATTGATTAATCCTTATACTTATCTATGTTTTCAAATAACAGAGGTTTTCGTATTGAATTGTTGAATAAATTCTCACTCCTAAACAATTTAAACAATGTTAAATCCAAGCATTATATTTACGATAAGCCTATGATTGAGAGCAATATTACATTAGTGCTAAGTAGTATAAAAGGATTTGGATCTTCGTCGGATATCTAAAAAAAAAATAAATTGGAAGAAAAAATACTCAAATAATTTACAATGCATGATTCACAAGCTTTATTTTATGATAAAACATCAACAGGCAGCATTTTCAGTCAATTAATTGGGGAAAAGAAAAAAACTTTTGTGATTAAAGACACAGGGATGCTCTCTAAGAAATGTGTAAACTGTTTAAAATGTCTCTAGAAAAACCAAGAAATAATAGCCTCAAAATTTCAATCAGGATGGTATATTTAATACCAAAATTTAATTATGTTCTCCAAAAATAAGTCATTTATACATAAAGAAAGAGCTCTAAAAAACCATCAATATTCTTTCCTCTATACATTTTCTACATGAAAAAAAAAAATTATTGACAACATTATAAAGAACACAAGATAATATGATATGTAAAAGCTAGCAGCATAAAACCCTCATCTCTGGACATGAATAACCAGTATAGTACTAAAACACGAACGTAACTAAGTAATCTCAATCAAAGAAAGTTTTAATCTAACCTTGCTACCCTATTCTAATTCAGATCATTACCAGAGAAGAAAGCAACATGAAAAACCACATGAAGGTATTGATCAAATTCATTGTGTTCAGTTATTGATCGAAATATTGTTTAAGTTATGATAGAACCTTCTATGATGAATAAAAGCAAAATCCTCAATGATCACGAAATCCAAAATTAACCTGAATTCATATTTTTCACATCAGATTGACGGATCGGGTCAATATTTTTACATGCCTAGTGCAAATATAAATTTATGACTAGAAACATAATGCTACTTGTGTTATCTATGAGAGAAAAATAAAAACAAAACAACTCTAATATATTACATAAGTAAACTAAAAATAAAATAAGAAAAAAAAAACCACATAAGTATTCCCTGTCTTGCCATAAATTTATTTATAAAATACATCTACAGATTATATCCATGCATAGTATATATTTAAAGTATACTAATGAAAGGAAATTTTTATATTGACATTAATTTTACAATCAGCTAAACACAAGAACACTTAGAAATCTTAGATTAGGTGACGTGAGCATCTTAGTTTAACCTATTAACTAGCCAGCTTTCTTTTACTATCAAAATAAAAGAAATGATTAAATAAATTTCAGTATATCAAATTCGAATTTCACAAGGTCCAAACCAATCTAACAAGGCAATTTTACTATTTAGAAATGTATTTCATAAAACTAGAAAGTTCTCTTATGGTAGTTAAAACTGAAACCACTGCCCCAATGACATGAAGCAAACTCAACAAAGCTCAGTTAGAAAATTTGGATCTTGTTCATATGTACAGTTACAGAATTAACACCCAAAATTTATTTATTAATAAAACTATCTCTTAATAACCTTCATTTATACCACAACCCAAATCTCAAAGAGCACGACTATGTTCCATTAACTACTATGTTCCATTAACCCGTCAACCAGTTAGTTTAAGAAAATTCAATCATTGCATAATTTTTGGAAAATAAATCCTTTAGTTTCAATAACTTAAATGAAATTGGGATTATATTAACGGATCTCCATAAGTAATTGAAATTTATAGCCAAATCATGATTGATAGGAGTTAATAGATAGTATATAAGTCCTTAAGTCTTGTTTATATAAATAGTATATTTTTGAAGGAATTAGATATGATGAAATGAAATGTTGCATGCCTCTCTTCAGTTAAGTTTACCGTCTTTTTCTATCCCCTACTGAATTTCTAAATTGTCGACATTCTAAAATCTATTATTTATTGTGAACCTAACAATGAGTTTGCAACAAAATCATAATAATCAAATTTAAAAAGGATGCCATCTCTAAATTGTAAGCACAAACAGTTTGTGAAAATTTAATTTAACATTATAAGTGCATTAAAATGTTATTACAAACTTTAAACATACAACGAAGTACATTATAAGGAGCTGATTGTAGAAAATAAAGTTATCTTCAAATAACAAAATGCAGTGTGAAGTATAAATTAATCAGATAATTTAAAATAAGGTCCAAACAATTTGCTGCGATGAAATAGAGAGGAAAATTTAAATCCTACAGTATAACTCTTACAGTAACAAGAACATTGAAGAAAAAGCTTCTGTTTTTACTGATTTGGAAATTCAATGCTTCAAGACCTATTGGCACACGGACAGTTACAACTTTAAAAGTATTTTGAATAACATTCCTAGAAATGAATCTGAAGATTACACAATTAAAAGCTATAAGACATTACCTAGAAATGAATCTGAAAGATTTTGGATCAAAATTACAACAAGAAAGAAAGAGCCTTGTCTTTTTGAAATGAGTGCTGATAATAACTTGAATTATAATCTGGGCAGAAGTCTTATATAAGGATTAAATACTAAATAATTGTGCATGAGATTTTACTAATAAAAAATGATTCATATAAGATATTCTTAATAGATTCAATGATTTATACATCAAAATATGTGAGTTGAAATAAGCTTATTATAGTGCTTCAAAATAATCATGCATTGGATCAATTATTTAAGAAAAATTAACTTCTAAGGATATAGCAACAAAATAATCATTATATAGTAAGTAATACAGTAGCATTTGAAAAACCTTCTGAATAAGGTATAGTAAAAGCAATATAAATTAAAAAAGTATTTAGGTTTCATCAATGCATTGGATCACATTTTAGCTTGAATTTCATATCTTTGAAGATGTACATGAGATTCCCTTTGGATATGATAATATTAGATAACCCATCACTTAACCCTCTTGCAAAGCCTTGTTGAGTTTGAATGCAAACCTTCATAACCTCCATCGGACAAATAATAATATCAGCAATAAATTAAGATAAACCAATCAAGATAAATCAAAGTGTTATACTTCACAACATACTCAGGTCCAATAATGTTAGAGTAGTAGTTCTTAAAGAACTCATAAATACAAAACTTAAATGCACGTTTATGACTATAACCAAGAAGAGTCGGAGCCCAACCCTTGAAGAAACCTTTCACAACCTGCTCTCTAAGATCAGCACAAAAACCTGATGATTTGTATGATGTCATCATTTTAGCTTAAATTCTTTAGAAACCTTTCAAAACCTGATGATTTACAAAATATCAATATCTTGAATGATCTTATTTAATATTCATTTGCAAGCAAAAGTATGTTTTGATCAAACATCTCACAATGAGTAGAGAAGAAGTAAGATGATATAAGCAATGTAGCATATAAATCAAGTTACCAATTATAAGCACTTGAAAATGACTCATCAGAAAATAATGCTTAACAGAAAATAAAAAAGTTAAACAATCCCTAATTGGGATTATGAAAAACCTTAAAGTTAGTCATAGTAGGAAAGGTGGTATAATAGTAGTTGGATTGCAAACTGGAATATAAGGGATGATGGTTAAAAACATTAAATTTTGGCTTACTAATAATTCCTCAACACCATGCATATCGCAACCCAACGTGGACTTAGATTACCTTCATTTAATTAAATTTATATTATCATATGGTATTAATAAGTTGAAAGTGATTTGTTGCTAAAAGATGACATGATATGCAGGATAATATTAGTTGCATTAAAAAAAAAGTTATCACTGCTACTCTCTATTCAGTTGGTTGGCTCCGCAATGCGCAAAATGACAATAAATAATATCTTAAATCAATAAAGCAATTAAATCAAAATATATATGTTTTTTTAGTATCTAAATGAAATTGAAGAAATTAACATACATAATTAGATACCAATATATATGTAAATATTGAACAGTTTTGTAGCAATTCAACAAGAGTTATAAGAAATACAAAAGAAAATTTAGTGTATAAAAAACCAAAAAAAAAACTTTATACTTGCATGATGACAAGGGTCGGTCATGTTGAAGATGCATAAAATTTCATACTTACATTTTTTTTCCTTGAATTTTCTCATATCATTTTCATTTTTTTTAATGGTTTGGAAATTGATTTGTAGAATTTTTGCAAGGCAATGATGATCAAGTATTTCATATACTACACCTGGTTATGGGGTTTTTTTTTTTGTATTTTCTAAGTTATGTTTGTTACTTTGGAATATGTTTAAATTGTTTAGATTTTCTCGCTTCCAATTCTCAGCATGTAATGCTGTATAAAAAATTTTCCCGGTATCATAGGTTCTAACAATTGTAGTTATCCTTTTTAAATAATAAAATTATGCTATGCCCCTAAATGTCCAACAACAACATCAAGCCTTTTCTCCCACTATGTGGGGTCGGCTACATGAATCTTTCATCACCATTGCCTCTTGTTAAAAATCAAAACGCCATAAATGTCCCATAAAAAAATTAAGCCTCTAATAATATGATCTCTTGATTAAAAAAATATTTGATATTGTATATTTGTGGCCATGTGGGTGTTAACATTAATAAGATTGTTCTCCAAATTAAAAACCTAACTTCTCTGATAAATTTCTACATTACCTATAAGAAATATTGCCTTAATAAAAAATTTTGTCAAAGAAAGATATCCCAAACGAACCCTTAATCTATTGATTGGAAGCTGAGTTATAATAAAGTAATCACACATTTGAGAATTATAATGTATGTATAGATGCTTAATTGAATTAAAATAAATCAAATTAAAAAAACTTCCAATAAGAAAATAAATGCTTATCAAGCCAAAAAAAGTAAACCGCGCATTGAGATGTTGGATGTATCCAGCGAGCAGAACATTGGTCTTATTAATTTAATGAATAACGATGGATATTAAGTTAAAGTTTTTTAACAAACACTCAGGATGATATAACGAAAGATTCACAATCTACATTTTAATAGTTGTATAGATTTAATAGTAGTGTTGTTATGTGGAGTTTTGAGGATGTTAATGGAGGTTGAGTTATGATGTAGTGGTCAATCAAAAACTCGGAAAACAGACATGGCTAAGAGCGAAAGAGATGGTAGAGTATAAAGAAAAGATAACTAATGGTTCTTGAAACCTCAACAGAGAACCTCAATGAAACATAAATAAGACTCTAATGAAAGAACTTCATGAGGCATTAAAGACTCAAATAACTAAAAGGATAAAGAAAACCATAAAGCTAACTCACATACACTTAAACAAAGCAACAAATAATTGTATTAATCCCACAATTGAATTCATCCTACATCACACTTGCTTATATGAAGAATAATCTTAACTAATTCTAAGGGAGGACAGCCATAGTTTAATATAGAAGGGTTTGGACTAAATAAAAAAATGCATCACATAAAATCTTATACGAGATGTGTGTAGGTAATATAAAAAAATAAAAGAAATAGGTAACATAAAATAAGTAATTATTAAACACTAATGGTGCTCATAAATCAAAAGTAAATCAATTTAAATTAAAAATGCCTAATAGCATGCAATGTGAATGATAAAATTAGAAAATCAATTTAACTCATGTTATTAAAGTTTAATAACTTTACACAATCACTATAAATAAGAATGTGAGATATCTTAGAATGTAAGTAATACAAATTAAATAAGAATTCGTGCAAATGGTGTTTATAAATCAATGGTAAGCAATTATATGTTTTAACAAATGGCAAATTGTTTATAATAATTAATTTACCTTGAATGATATGTAGGGCAAGAGGAATTTCAAAAAATAGCAGGGATCAATGAGCAATACCAATTCATGCGTTGGAGTCATTGGATAAGGGATGCTGCAACATAGGATATTATATACCCAAAGTACAAACAAGAAATATGAATAAATTAAAAAAAAAAAAGCACAATGAAATAACAAAAATACATAGAATGAAAATAATATCTCAATTATCAAAGTGTTGAACTTTGTAAAATTCTTGCATTGAATAGAGCCAATTCTTGCATTCCAAGTAATAAAATATCAAACTTTTTACAAGAGAACTAAATTCATTTACAAGCATTAGATAATCCAAATGCAATAACAAGAAGAAAAATATCAAATGAAAACTTACAGCTAATCAAAGCGCAAAATTATAAGCATCAATGACCTAGAAGCGCTTTTATTTGGTAACATTTAATGTATTTGAGTTATTGTAGGTTGGAAGGTCCGTTGTATTGAATATTTCCCTAATTAAACTTAATTCAAAGGTTTGAAGAGCTCAGCTGTTGTCGGTTTAGCCAATTGCAATGAATACAGAACCTGAGAATGATGACTTAAACCATCAAGTTGTCGGTGTAAGTATTGAAAATAGAAATTTGCACTCTTATAAAGATCTCACTATTTAATCTGCTGCAATTTCATTTATCTAATTAGTACATGGATTCAAATATCAATATATTCTAATCAGAGTTTCTCCTCATGGATGTTGCTGCACTCATAGGAGCAAAATGTCCGTGTAGGAGAGAAGATGCTTTCTACAATTTCAGTCCTTGATTTGTGTTTCGGCTCGCGGCAACATTATTTTGTAGGAAGTTCTAAGGGATTTCTCTTGACAACCATCAAAATCTTTCTAAAAATTGTGCATAACTTATTTTCCTCCATAAGTGAGACAAGTCTAACCCACATTACGATAATTTTTTTGTGGTGGGCATTTGCATTTCATGCAGATATGTGTTGATACGAAGAAGAAGATAAACACGAATTGTGACATTTGGTTGAAGATACAATTAACGACGAATATTCATTTAAAGTTTTAGAACGAACAATCAGGATGATATATCAGAAGATTCACAACTGACACTTAAAATCCTCTAACTATACACATCTCAACAAAATAAGCAAGTTTGTTTTAAGATTTTTATTTTAAAGAAAAGAGAAAATAAACACATCTTGATTCTCAAAGTAAGAATGAAAATCTCATCACTATTCCCTTAACAAATCTCATTATCCTCTCTATCAACATGCAAGAGAATGATAATTTGAGTTAAAATTTAAAACAGCCATTAGATTTTAACAATGAGGGAGATAAATCCCTAACTTGTTTGTTCACAAAACCAAGAAGAATGAAACTAATATGAAAGGTAATAAGAGAAAGAAGGAAGAAGAACTACCTATAGCAAAATTGGCGGCTAGGGCAAAGGCATTATTGGCTGTAGGGGAAGAATACTTCAGGTTCGAGTGAAGTAGAGAAGCACGACTTCGATTCCCTTGAGTGTTCAACCGATCTTCCTAGGTCATGCGAACAAGAGAGACGAGCTGGGATATTTGATCAGATAGCGCAAACTACGATGCGACCATTTTAGTGAATGCCTGGATGGGGGAGCGTCCATGCGAATAAGAGGTAGAGTTTTGCGAGTCGCTTCTTCGGCTCCTTCGTTACTGTTTGACTTCGCTCCTTCTACCACGTTCCCTTTCTGTTGGATTGGAAGTCACGATATTTTAATCGGAAGCAACTATGGGTGATCGCTCGCTGTTAAGGTAACTACCTTTCGCCATTTCGCTTGCTTCTTCGGCCAGATCCCGTTAATTCGCTAAAATTTAAGGATTCACTAAATCCCAGATTTACGGTCCATAGGGGGAGACGTATGATTTATTCCGCCGTTAGGAGATTTAGCAGGCGATGAAAGGGAAGTCATGACATTTTAATTGGAAGCAACTACGGGTGATCGCTAGCTATTAAGGTAACTACCTTTCACCATTTCGCGTGCTTCTTCGACCAAATCCTGCAAATATGCTAAAATTTTAGGATTCACTAAATCCCAGATTTACAGTCTAGAAAGGGAGACGTAGGATTTATTCCGCCGTGAGGAGATTTAGTAGGCGATCAAATCCCTTATGGCAGGATTTGGCAAAAATCCTACTCAAAATTGGCATAAATCCCGCATCCAAACAACCCCTAAAGCTCTCTTACCCTTCGGGATACTACAAGTTGCATAATATAAAAGAGAATCATGAGATTGAGAGAGATAGAGAGAGATCTACCTTCTTCAGCATCGAGAGCCATTCGCCTGAACGGGGAGAGTCTTCCGAGGCCAGGGTAGATCTCGTGAGCAGTAGATTCTTCTGCATCGATGCATCTGCGGTCAACCGCTTGAGCAAGTTAAGAAGTAAAGTTAATAGAGAGTTGAGAAGGGAGTCGGGAGGAAGGAAAAGGAAATAAAATGGAAAGCCACATTAGGGCTTTATTTATAGAGAATGCGCAAGGGTTAACGGACTGAAAAATAAATTAGGAAAGATTCAATTTGAAGTCCGGATGAACGAAGACGCAATAGCGCCCAAATACGAAGTTACCGTTATGCATAACTTAATTCAAATTATTATTCTAAGTTAATTAAAAATTAGAAAAAAAATATTTTTATATATTTAAGTATAAAATAGATGAATTATTATGTATTTTCATTTTTAAAATATATTCCAATTTTTTACCAATAATAGTTGTTGCGTGCTAGAATATACGCGGCGGTAGAGTTTGTAAATTTGCGTCCTAGCGTTATACGAGTATTCAGCACACAAACAGGAAAGAGAAATGAACACCAAGGTTTTTATGTGAAAAACCCGAAATAGGGAAAAAACCACGGGGCCTCGCCCAGTTGCAAAGTCCCACTAGTAGCCTGACCGATCGGCTGGCCGCCGCCGCTACCGCTGGCAGCATATAACAGCCGCCGCGGGCCGTTGCCGAGCGGAACCGCGTGCCTGGACCCGCATAGTGCTCCGCACCCGCACCCGGGCTAACCCGGGCTAGCCTGCTCGTGCGGTGCTGCTGCGGCCTGGCACCCACTGTTGCTTCGGGATGGCGCCTCAAGTGGGCCCCACATTCACAAAATTAGGTGTTTTTTGCTATTTTTGGGTCCAAAAAATTCTGAAAGAATCCCAAAAAATTCCAAAAAAATTTAGAAAAATTAGGAATTTTAAAAAATGTTTATAACTCCCCCTCATTCTCTCTAAAACCTATAAATAGGCCCCCTAGGCCTTTAGAAAACTTGCACCTTCTCTCTCTTTCAACCTCTGGCTCTCTAACGGTTGAGGCTTCCGCTATTTGCGAGTGGGAAATTTCCCCTGCTCGAATTAGTGCCCCTCCTCACGTGCAGAAGCATATGGGATTTCTTCTCCTTCCTCCGGCTTTTTAATTTTTTAGGCTTTTTCTATTTGCGAGTGGGAAATTTCTCCTGATCGAATTAGCGCCCCTCCTCGTGTGCAGAAGCTTACGGGATTTCTTCTCCTCCCTCCGGCTTTCTGACGGTTGAGGCTTCCGCTATTTACGAGTGGGAAATTTCCCAGCTCGAATTAGCGCCCTTCCTCTCGTGGAGGAGTTACGGGATTTTTCTTCCTTCCCCAACGACTTTCTAACGGTTGAGGCTTCCGCTATTTGCGAGTGAGAAATTTCCCCTGCTCGAATTAGCGCCCCTCCTCTTGTGCAAGAGTTACGGGATTTTTCTTCCTTCCCCCATTGCTTTCTAATGGTTGAGGCTTCCGCTATTTGTGAGTGGAAAATTTCCCCTGTTCGAATTAGCACCCCTCCTCTCGTGCAGGAGTTATGGGATTTTTTCCACACCTCTGTTCTTCGAGAGATCTGTTGAACTGTAGAAATCCGGCGTCAGGTAGAAATACGGCATCGGGGAAAAGACCGACGAAAGTCTATTGACGGACAGAAGTCCGACGACGGGAAGAAGTACGGCGTCAGGCAAAAGACCGATGAAATTCCATCGACGGTTAGAATTTCGATGACGAGTAGAAGTACGGCGTCGGGTAGAAGACCGACGAAATTCCATCGATGGTCAAAATTTTGACGACGAGTAGAATTACGGCGTCGGGTAGAAGGCTGACAAAATTCCGTCGATGGTCAGAATTCTGACGACAAGTAGAAGTACGATAGAAGTCCAATATTGTGTAGGAGTACGATGTTGAGCAGGAGACCGATGAAAGTTTGTCGACGAGCAGAAGTCTGATGACGAGTAGAAGTCCGATGATAGGAAGAAGTCTGACGTCGGGTAGAAGTTCGACGTCAGGTAGAAGTTCAACGTCGGGTAGAAGACAGATTAAAATTCGTCGATGAGCAGAAGTCTAATGTCGGGTAGAAGTCCTATCCGAGGTTGTATGTCAGAACATTTGTTCGATGACATTAACCTGTGTGGAAGAGGTCCAGAGAATCCACCAAGGATGTAAGACCTATCTAAGGTTGTATGTCAAAGCCTTTGCTCGACTACGTTAACCTGTGTGGAAGAGGTCGGGAGAATCCACCAAGGATGTGAGACCTATCCGAGGTTGTATGTCAGAACATTTATTTAACGACATTAACCTATGTGGAAGAGGTCGACAATCCACCAAGGATGTAAGACCTATCCGAGGTTGTATGTCAGAGCCCTGCTCGATGACGTTAACCTATGTGGATAAGGTCAGATCCAATCCCCTTGGGATTGATCATCTGGTGATTGAGATACAATGTAGATTGTGTATTTCTCGAATCACGGAGAAAGAGTTTTAGAAGTTTTTTCTTATCTTTCATAAGAGAAAATAATATCATAATAACATGAACATTATATTACTGCATTATGTAAGATAGTATAATAGTTGCCTAGTTTGAGTTAGGGATATACATATTACAAAGCACTCAACACATAAGATCTACGTATGGTGACAATACAACATTTAACTTGAAATAAGACATTAGAGATATCAAAGTGACACCCTACTCAACATAAAAGAGACAACAAGACAAGTAGTATTGCTAATACAAATGCACGAAGTGCGTGATCATTCAATCTCTCCAACCACTTGTGAAAGTTCGATGGGGATGTTAAGCCCTATGAACTTAGTCCCAAACTAACCAAGAGGGGAGGTGAATTGATATTTTAAAAACTTCTTTTTAAACAAAGAAATAAAATCACATAAACCAAATCACACCACGAAAATAATGCGGAATTTAAACGTGTGGAAGCAAGAAAAGGAACACAGAAATTTATAGTGGTTCGGTCAACTCGACCTACGTCCACTCCTTGGAGGCACCCTCCAAGTATTGCACTACAAAAAAGTGACTCTCCTTTAGCCCCCACGGCTAGGCGGAGAAGCCCTCACAAGAACCTCCTTTTTGCCACCCCAGCAAGGCAGAGAACCTACCTCCTTTTGCTTCCTCCTGAAGCTGGCAGAGAACCACAACCAAAAGCAAACTCCTTACCTCTACCGACCCTTCCACGGACGAGAAACTCCAGACGAAAGACAAGCAGAGCAATCCTTGAGCAACCCT
>NW_021320018.1:10224-38877 GCF_001605985.2 Dendrobium catenatum | reverse complement strand
TGAAAAACGTTGGACAAGAGCTCTTAAATAGAAGAGCTTCAAAAGAGCTCATTAATTGCAAGTTGCCGACAATATCGTCCAGGCCGATATGGACATCGGCCTGGCCGATCAGTACAAATCAATGATGATCGGCCAGAGCATCGCCCTGGATGGGAAACAGGACGATTGAAAATTGGCTTGATCGTCCATGGCATAATCTGTGAATATCGTCCAGGCCGATCCGAGGATCGTCCTGGCCGATAATTTAAAGATACAGTATACCATACTTGACTATGGCGGCTACTTCTTTCTGTTTTGAGCTTATCGTCCTGGCCGATACACGTATCGTCCAGGACGATCTGTTAATGTCGGCTGCCTTAATTAAGAATCCTTAATTAGACTTTCTGTTTTAAGCTGATCGTCCAGGCCGATCCAGAAAATCGTCCTGGCCGATATGAGTAAAAATAGAAATTCTAAGTCTCTCAAGTGTGTGTGTGAAGGGTTACATAGCATCAGTCTCTTTGACTATTACAAGTGGACTCAAAAGATAAAAAACAAAAGTACAGACTGACTCAACCCTAAACCTACGCATTCCTGAACTTGGCTCCTTTTTGATTGTTCGATCTTCGATTCCTGAAAAGTTAGAAGCAACAAGCTGTCCAAGAGAAACAGTGTTTGTCAATCATCAAAACATAAGACATGAAAAATAAATTTGCAACAACTTAAATATTATTCATTGGTTGTCTTTGTTGTTGATTTTGCCGTAGTGTTACGAGCTTCCTCTCGGGTAGGTGGATCCTGAATAAACTGCCGAAGGTAGCCCTGGTAGATAAGCCTTTCAATCTCATCCTTGAGTTTCTTGCAAGCTTCGGTGGTGTGACCACGACTTTGATGAAAGTGACAGTACTGATATGTATTTCCTGTGTTCGATTTCAAAGGATTCGTCCATTTCAATGTATCTTGGTCTCGAACAGCCATCAATACATTTTCTTGAGATGTGTTAAGTGGTGTATAGTCCTTCTCTTGTCAAGTTTCCCATCGTGGTGATGGAGACCTATGAGGTAGATTATTCTTCCCTTGCTTTTTTTGCTGTGAGAAAGAATTGTCCATCCTAGGTACACCTTTGCGCTTCCCATTGATTTGCTCAAACTGCTTCCTGTGAGCATTTATAGCCTCATCTGCAGAGATTTGCGCCTCCACGTGATGGATCAGGTCGGCATTTGAATGGACGGTGTCTCACATAAGGGCTGAATAGAAGGGGCCTGGACGAAGGCCTCCAAGGAAGACTCCTCTGAGTAATTCAGGGTCTACTCCTGGAATCTGTTGAGCCTCGATGGAAAACCGCTGAAAATACTCCTTCAACGATTCTCCCTCATTTTGGCGGATCCCGGAGAGGTGCGAAGAATCCTTAGCAATTCTTCAGTTAGCCTCAAACTGTTTCAACAAATAGTTTGGCTAATTTGATGAATGATGGGATCATTCTTGACGGAAGATAATATAATCATGTTCGAGCCTATCCCTTAAGGGTGGCAGGAAAAACCTGGCAAAGGAGTGCGTCTGATGCTTGTTGAATATGCATGATGGTTCTGTAGTAGTCGATATGTTCATACGGGTCGGTCGTCCAATCATAGGACTCAACGTTTGGCACTTTGAATCCGACTGGAATATGGTGCTGAAGAATGGCTTCAGTTAAAGGTGATGACTCCTAGAAGTTCCTCTGTCGGAGAGCATGCCTCACATCTCGTTGGGGGAACTCTTCCCATACCAATTTTTGCAGTTCGCGATGCAGGACATTGTGAGGGAGTTCCGCAATGTGTGGTTGGGGAGAGCCTTCTGGGAGATTCAAAAAAATGCGAGGCTGCCGAGTTGAGGGGGAAGGATGTGTTGAACTTGCTGTATCGGCAAGTTCATTTTCCTGTCGTGATTGAGGATGTCTCCTAGGTGGAGGAAGATGAATCTCTTCTTGACGATGCTTGAATTGAACATCTTCAACCCTTGGTGGATCCCGAGGGAGAAGGACCTCATCCAATGTCAGCTGTCGATCATCTCACAGGAATTGAAGGATATCGTTCTGAGATTCTTCCATCTTCCAGATTCTTTCTTCTAAAGAAGGTCCCGAGATCCCTTCTCCGGTAGCATTCTGCCCCCCAGGATGAAAAGAGGCAGACATCGGGCATCTGTGATTTGCAGACAGATTTCTGGATTGGTGGGAGTTGGAGCGGGAAGCTCCAATGATGCGACTGCTACGCCTGTTGACCATGATACACTACTATTGCATTTTATAAAAATGCATTTTAAACTTGTTTTATTTTTATTTGAAAAAGTTTTAAATAAAATTTTATTTTATTTCATCAATTAACCAATAATTTTTTTTATTAAATAAAATTTTGTGCTTACTAGCTAGGTAAAGTTCTTTGGACACACTCTCACCAAAATGATAACCTTCACCAAAAGGTACACAAAATTAACATACATGGATACCTAGATGGGGTACCCAGTAGTACCCAAATGCAGTACCTAGAAGTACTCAAGGTACACAAAACTTCACATAAACACACAAGAAAGGAACACATGAGCAGAAAATGAAATAAATCATCATTGAAATGAAATGTCAAATTCTTCATTTGAACAATAAATAATGGACATCAAAACACATCAATATCTATCGATACACACCGATATCCACTGGTACACATCGGTATCCACCTGTACACACCGGTATCCACCTGTACACACAAGTACACAGTAGTACCCATAGGTGCACACCGTACACCATGGTACAAAATATAGAAAAATCCTAAACCTAAACCCTAACTTGACATTTGCAGAATGAATAAAACTAACATATCTCGTAGAAAAAAAAACTAACATATCTCGTGAAAAAGAACTTCTTATCCTGGTAATAAAAAAATTGACCTTAGTCATTGCTAGTGTTTTTGCAATGAAAATCTAGAGCAAATGGAAGGAGCTTCGGACGAAGAAGAAAAGTGCCTTTAACAAGAGATACTAAAATGCCCCCATCGATTTTGAAAAATTGAAACAACTAGATCAATTTTGAAAAATTGAAATGCCTCAATAATAAGTAACTTTTCGTGTTTGGTCTGGATCATTCATTGAGCCGCCCGGGGTTATCAAGCCATAAATGATGACATTTCATTGGAGTCTGGATGTAGAGCTAGGCCCATAGTCCACATCGAATAATTTTTTGATCAAATGACATCACAGAAGACGCAAAACACACTTTCTTTAATCACACTTTGAAATGTATTGCTGAGATCAACTCAAGGTGTGTTTGAAATGGCAACAACTCTCAGTAAATCAAGTTGTGAAACTATTGCATAAAAAGTTACTTTTAAAAATCATTGCACAAAATACATAATATTTTACTTGGATAGTATAACTTTCAATCTCCTATTATAACTAAAGTACCTTGATACTTTTATATTGAGATATCTGAAAAATTATTTAATTGCCAAAACTTTTTAAAATGTATATAATAAACTAATAATTCTAAATTAAACTTTTAACCAATTTCAACAAATATTATTTTACTTTTAAATATAAAGATACTAAATTTCTTTTTAAGAATATACTATCATACTTAAAAATAATCTAAAAAAAAAAATCTTTCAAATTACTTCATAAAAAAATTATATTTCTGGAAAAATAATAATATATTTTGGCAAAAAATTTAAGATTGAATTTAAAAAAGTATGTAATTACTTATCATGAAAAAAAAAATATTTCTATATCTCTAAATTACACTTTCAATGTAAGGAAATACATAATAAAAATTTTTTGAATTCCAGAATAAATTGTTACATATTAATTGGATAATTTAGCTAATATAGTATCTAATATTGAGTTTAAAGAATATTGAATATATTATAAAATTTACAACAATGAAAAACCCTAAACTTTCTGGCCATACAAGGGATTAAGTTTTTACAACTTCAAACTAAAACGATGAGCTCATCAGTAACTGACAAATGGTAGCTAGATACATTAGGAACTGTACATACTACCTCAACGCATCTGTCATAATCAAAACAAATTCTACACAGTATTCTAAAACAGTTAACATATATTAAAAAAATGCCTTTACTTCATGCTTATATTAAAACAAACTTTGTTCTTTTAGCACTTATGATTATCAAAATGGGAGTGTAGAGCTGGATGACCTGATAAATTTTCAGGTGTTTGACGTTGAACTGGGAGAGTAAAGCTGTGAAATTGGATGACTAGTTACAAACTGGAAGAATATGGTAGTCAAAAAGGCTAGGCAAATACATCTTGCTTTGTTAGATATTCGAGACCTTGTAGCGCTGGAAATCTTCTCAAATCTGAGTAGGATGAGATGAACCGGTGCCCAAGTCTATATAATCTTAGATATGCATTTCTTCCAATCAGTTGAAAAAATCGCAAACATCAAAAAGCATGACATTATAAGAAGTTATTACATGCAAAGTCCAGAAGTAGCTCCGTCTGGACTCCAATCCTTTATTGACATGTATTTTTTTGCAGCCACGTAAATTATTTTAATAGTGCATGACCCGATGACCCGACCTAACTATTTTATATGACACTTTTTTTTTTTTTTGAAAAATACCCATGACTCTCATTCTTGAAATTTAGGATTTTCATGGAATAAATTTTTTAGGCGAATCAACCCCAAAATTTTGGAGGAACAAAAGAAGAAGATTGAGACTACTTTAGAGGATGTTCAATTATCTAATGAGATGATATGCTCACAGGACGCGCAGACTTAAAACTTTTAGATAAGAAAACTGCAACCAATTATGGAGAGTTTATAGAATAGTATGGAGATTGCAAGGTTGGGTGAACGAGAAGTCAATTCAGTTAGGAAATAGGGTGTATTCTTCATGAATTTTATTTTTATGAAAAAAGCATCAAATAGGATAGACATGCGTAATATTTTTTTTCACTTTTTTGAAAATATTGAAAAGTTCAGTTAGAAAGATTGAATGACCATATGACAATTTCGATCATATACACAGTGCTCAATGATTTTTATTTATGTTTTTATTATTTTTTTTGGAAAATTGTCTGCGTATGATAGTTCCGTTTAGATACACAGTACAAAATGTTTTGTATTAAATTTCTTGAGGACATTATTTATAATTTGTATATAATTTGTACAAGTTGTGCACTATATGCATAGAGAATTATTACAAAAGATTATACACACTCTTGTGGAGTGTTTTCTCTTAATATTTTTTTTATTGCACACAGGGTGCATACAAGTGTGAGGATGCATATGAGATGTACTATAGGTATGCACATAATTTTGATTTTAGTTTTTGCAAGAAACATCACAGTTATTAGTCAAATTCCAAAAACATAATATGCAACGACCTTCTAACCACAAAAATATTGAAAAATAACCTAACAACAAAACCATAAAACTTTTTGCATTTCCACGTGATTTAATAATTATCATGACTCATAGCCTTTATTTTCTTGAAAAATATTAGCTTTGGATCGGGTCGTCTCATCATGCTGGAAAAAAATAATAATAATTAAAATAGCTGAGCCAAATCATTGGGTCACACATTATTTTAAAAATTCACGTGGCTAAAATAAGAAATTCACCCAAAAACATGTGTCAACCAAGGACTGAAGTTCAAACATATATCTACATCCGTACTCCGCATGTAATAACTGCTCCACTATAAGGCACATCCTATATGGACTGACTAGGCCAAAATGACAATACTTCATAAGGTATGGCTTAGGCCAATATGTTGCCTCTAAAGGCAAACCCCTTACTCATTAAATAATTCGGATTATGAAAAGGGTAACGCACATTTTTATTTTTTTAGAATTAAAGAAAAAAAATTCATTTGCTTCTACTACTTTTATAAGTAATGTGTGTGAAAGAGCTTGTATTGCTCAACATGAAAGCAATATCAATAGACAAGTTTAAAACAAGATAATAGGATGATAAAAAATATAACTCAAACTCTGGTTCCATATATGATTGCTTTATAAAAAGTCACCTCCATAACAATCAAAATGATAAGAAGACAAGGAAGTTCCCATAACAAATAAAAAATAATAATAAAGATTTATATTTCACTCTACTCTTATAAAACATATGAATAATGCCCCTAGAGAACTATGTGTAGAATGAATCTAATTTATCTCATTAACCAATATAGATATGGTATACTCCCTTAGTTGTATCATCTCCTCGACATCTTCTTCATCTCGTGTCTCATAAGTTGTTACTTCCTTTTATTATATAATAGTCACTCTCCAATTTTGTACTTGTATGCCTCATGAGGTATGTATAATTGAGCCTTATCACATAAGAGACATTTTCCAAAATTTTCATAATGTTCTTCATTGCCCTCTCCAAACAGGTGGAGGGGATATAAATAGCTAAAGTTTACAATGAAGAAATAAAAGACACAAATTCCCCTAAGGGTCACAAATAACTAATCCCTCAAGTAAGGGTAAAATTGAAAAATAAACAACAATTAATAAATCAAATACAATAAATAACTCAAAAATAAGGCAGTGCAATCGTGATTTTTGAACATTGGCCCTGTCTCTGATAAACTCTCCATGGTCATATGTCCTCATCAATTATTTTGTGTGAACTCTAGACTTAGAACTATGTTTTGACGCCAATAAAATTGTTACACGTGGTTTGCCTACATGGATTTTAATTTATCTTGCAGCCCAACCCGATCCAAACCAATTATCTTGCAGCCCGACTAGTCCAAACATTAAATTTAGGATTATCGCTTCATTTTATAGGATTTCAGCCGCGAATCACCAGAATATATAAGGCCTTTAGCAAAAATTTTCATAGAAAAAATGCTAATGAAGATGGAAATTGATCTGGAGGAGGACGTTTATTTTTACGAGCAGAAGACATTCTCAAAGGGCACGAAGGACAAAAATTGGTATGCAGATGTCCAGGAAGTGAGCTCCCAAGAAGCAGAACAATTAAATGAAGTGCAACCAGTGAGAAAGTTCAACTTATCGATAAAATTTATCTCCTTCCAAATTTTATTTTACAACAATGTAGCGATATTAGTATTTCAAAAATTAATTAAAGTTTTCTTTACAGAGATGTAGATTTCAACTTATCTGCATTTTTTAAATTATTAATTTTTGAATTAATTTATTTAAAGTCCAAACAAAGCATATTGGCCCTATATTTGATGCATATTATGAAGTCTTAGTTTTCTTTTACAAAGATGGGCTCTTTTATCAACCATGTACTATAAGGTTTACTTATAATTGTCTTTAGAAGGGATCATCAGTTCATAGGTTTTTATTTCCTGGGATTTCAATCGAGAATCACCTTAATATAAAATGCTCATAGATTTATTTTTTAGCTCTATCTCTTTCAAGCAGTAATAAGCTAAAGGTACCTTAAAGGACATTGCAAACCATTTTGTGCATTTGTTATGTATTTGTTGTGCATTTTTTGTTTTTTTACAGCTTAATTATTTCATATTTTATGTGTATTTGCTGCACATTTTTTGCATTTTAACTTCATAATTATTCTGAATTAATTGCTAATTTATCAATAAGTTTATGTTAATGAGAAAGAGGCATACAATGTTTAATGTAATTACGCCCATAATTTTAGTTTTAGTGTTTGCAAGGATCATCAAAATTACTGGTCAAATTCCAAAAAAAAATAAAATCTAAGGACTTTGCTTATTCAAGAGATGGTTTTAAGAAGATGTTTGATCTTAATATCCAAATGAAATCTCAGAAATCAGACACCAGAACTTGTTTTCCAACTATGATTAGGTTTAAAGTAGATGAAGTTGCATATTAGAAGCTGAAAAAATTTATTGAAAACCACAATCATGATTGTCCTAGGTGTATCTAGTTATATCATGTAAGAATGTGTGCGATTAAAAAGCTTCAGTTCTTAAATCAATGATTGAAGCTGAGATAAGAACTATTGAAGCATTTTCCTTCCTTGTTGATGAAGTTGGAGGTGTGGAGAATATTAGATTCTCCAAGAGCGATGAGTATAATTTTATTCAAAAAATGAAAAAAGCAAAGATTGAATTTGAGCATACTAATACTTTGATTTAGTTATTTAAAGAACATCAAGTTGATGATAACTTGTTCGCTTGGGATGTCCAAATTGATGAATTTGATAGATTGTTATTTTTTTTTTACTGATGGAATTAGTAGGATAGATTATAAATATTTTGATGATGTGATAATTTATAATACTAGTTATAAGTTTAATAAGTATAATTTACTATGTGTACCTTTTGTCAAGATCAATAATCATTGGCAAAACATTTTGCTTGGAGTGATCTTCTTTCAAAAGAGACGATTTAATCATTTATCCAGTTGTTTACAACTTTTGTTCAAATAATATGTAATAAACAATCCACAAATAATATTTACGGATCAAGACCAAGCAAAGGTTAGGGCCATAGAAGTTGTATTACCTCATTTTGGAGGAATTTTGAAAATATATTTTCAAAAATATCAGTTTTCTTTGGGAATTTTTGAAATTGAGATTGAATTCTAATTCTAAAATTGAATTGTCCCATTAGAAAAAGTATATCACCTCGAAAGTTGAAAATATAATTTCAGAACGGGATTAAGATTTAGAATTATGAAGCTCGTCTTGAATATTATGACCGGATGCTAAGAGAACTTCGTATAGCCCCAAAGGACCAAAATGAGGTTCAACTAAATATCCAACTACAATATTCAAGAAGTGTGATCGTTAGGTTCATATCTAAAAGCTTTATTCAAGGAAAGATATATCTCCCGGAAGGGAGAAAATACAATTCAATGATAATTCTTTGAAAATGATAATAACGATCATCTTTAATCTTTCCCAAAGGAATCCAATATGAATTTTGAGAAATAAAAAAAATTTAATCAAGTGCTTGTGTGGTTCTAAATCTCCTACAAGCGCAAGCCCTCGTAGTTAATTACATCGTAAGGAGAAAAAGTCCCCTACAAAAACTCTCGATTAAAATAGTGATAAAATTTCATTAGATTTTCTATGAATGATATCAAAAAGAGGTGAATTTTGGAATCTCAAAAGGGAATGGATCGAAGTTGAACAGTTATTAACAGAATCAAGGAAAGAAAGTAGGGGACACTTTGAGATTCCGGAACCATACAGAAGTGCCCCAACTTAATCTAAGTGTTGGACTTTATATTTTAGGATTGAAAGAAGATTTTAATTAGAGTTGAGCATTTTATTAGAAATTTGGGATTAGATTCTCAAAGTTTGGGGTCTTATAATCAAATATCTACTCCGGATCCTAAATCTAATTTTGACACTGGACCACAGTCGTCCGAACCTAACTAATGTAGTGCAAGGTCTGGACTTACCCCGGCCTAGATTGGGGAGCCAGCTAACCACCTAATCGATTTAAAATAGATGAGTCCGGTCTTTTATGAAAGAGTGGTAGGGATATTTTATTTAAGGTTTTGGAGAGTTGTGGCCGACATCTAGAGATTTTTCTAATTGTCCCCTTTAACTTATGCTGGGTGCAAAATGCTAAGGACAAATGCAATTACAATTTTTTGACTCTTTTAAATATGTTTTTAACTCAATGCATGCTAGTTGACAACTTCAAATCAAATATGCTTGAAATTTAAAAAACAAGCATATAGAATAATTTTTTAGAAGACTGGGCTTCCCCAGGTCTGGCACCTCATCCTCATAGGTCCGACTATCCGAATTCTACCCGCAGGCAGGGAAAGGTTTAAAGCAAGGAAAGAAGTAGCGCATAAATATGCATGCGACCTCGGAGTCGATCCCCGACTAATTCCCTAAATTTGTTATATTTCTATTTTATTTAGACTCACTAAAATTTTAACTTTAAAATTATGAATATAAAAATTTTCACATCCTTACGAGTCTCATGAGTCCAGGCAAAATAAAAGCGACACAAAAATTTCAAAAAACTAGAAAAACCAAGTAATTCTATATTAAATCATCTCAACAAATCAAATATAAATAAATTAATTAATAAATGTCCATAGACAAAATTTTCTTGCTTATTACAAACCAGAATTTATAAAAAATAAAGTGGCCGGACACCACTAACAACAACCCGAATTTTCTAAACCTAGTAGAGATGCAAGTGGTTTTGAATAAGATACTTTTCTCTTTAATTCTTCAATCTTAATCTCCTTCGGGCTCCTCTTATTTGAGCTCCTTTGATTCTTCGTAGTAGGCTACCCAAATGGATAAGAGTGCACTTCCTTTGAGGGGAAGGCCACTCTTTCCTCTTTGGGTAGGAAAGAAGTGGTCCAAATTTGGATCTCCAAATAGAAAATGGTTACTCCCCTAAGGGGTGTCCTCTTGTCTTTGGAGTCAAAGCTTTAGACCTATATATTCCAACTTAAAATCCTACTTTCACAACGCTTAACACTTGAACAAATTATATTTAATATGAAATAAAAAAAATTATAGACTCTCCAGCAAGGTTATCCTAAGCAGTTAATAAATCAATAATATTCTCAAGAAGTTATATATGTGCAGAAAAATAAATAAACACACTGTCCACGCTCTTTTTTTATTTGGGGGCTTAGCAGCAGAAGCACCTGTGCAAGCATTTTTATAATTGATTTATTTATTTATTTATTTAGCCCCCTCTTTATTATCCTACATGGGTGTGGTCATGTGTAGAAAACTATATGAACATCCAGATCGCTCCTATCCTAAGGGTAATCTAATCACCAAATATATCAATCATCCATAGAGTGCAGTAAAAAGTAAGCAGACACAGCAAGTATAGTCATTCATAACATGCAGTAAACCTAAAAGAAATCCGGCACACATCAAAAAGTAAACACCGGCCTAACATAGATCTAGATTTGGTTGTCCTAGAAAACCATCTAAAGTGTGTGTAAAAGGTCGTGTGGCTGGGGTAGATCCTAAGCGGGGTAGTTAATTAAAGTTATCTAAAGTTTTGGATTGGTTAAGGCTTAAAGGAGGATTTAGGTTAAAATTTAAATTTTAATATATTTAGAATTTTATTTAAATATAATTTAAGGATTAACTGATTACAACCTTCATTTCATACCGAGGACGTGAAGTTTATTTCACCTTCCTTGGCGCTAAGCTAATAGCCTCGTAGGCTTGGGGTACCCAGTAGTAATCGGGGTTGATTAGGTTAATTTAGTTAGTAAAAATTAAAGATGAATTAAAAGGAGAGAAAATATATTAGTTACTGATTTTAATGGTTTGGTTAAATATTTTATTAATCAAATTAGAAAATTCTGGAATTTGAAAGAGTTAATGTGTTTTAAGATATTATCTAAATATGTTAAATAAGGGGTTAAAACTTCATTTTTAGAATAAGAGGAAATCTTAAGGGTTCCAGATTTTTGATAAATACTAGATCTAGTCTTGAGTTGTTATACTGGTAGCGCATTCAATTTGGAGTTTTCTATAAAAAGTTATGATTTTTAGACGTTTTTACCCATTTTTGACTTAAACTTGAACACAATGTTGACTTTTTTATTTTGACTAGATTTTGGGGGTTTGATATTTTTATAAAATACTATATTTTAATTAGAGTCATTAGCCACTGAGTTTGATTTATTTAGAATTTTCTACAATTAGTTCTGAATTTTAGAAATTTGGTTATTTATTGGAAATATTTAATTATTTCAATTCAGAGTCCTTTTTAGTAACTTAAACCCAAATGAGTCCTAAACTTCTTGAAATCCACTCCAAAGATCAAAAATGATCTAAGGAGAGATCAACAAGTGTTTAAAGAATTTTTTGGATTTTAAATTATTTTAATTAATTAATAATGATTAAATATTAATTTTAACTTAAAATTAAATTAAAGTTTATTTTAATGTCTAATTAAAGGGATTTAAATTTCTACAGGTTTAAGAAACTAATTAGGATTAGTTAGAGATGTTTTAAGGGATTTTAAGAATTAATCTTGATTTATTAGAAATTTATTAAGGCTAAAGAGTCAATTTATGGATTAATCCTAAGTAGATTAATTAGGAGGCCTAATGATCTCCAAAATTAAGTGAGATATCTTCTATGGGTGACTGGCATTACTAAGTTTATTGGTTCAAAGTCTCAAGTTAGGGGAGCATGCAACCTAATAAAAAAATATTTCTAAGTTTTCTATACAAATCCTTAAGGATGTCTCTAAGTTGTATGTTGTTGAATCATGGTCACTACAATACTATACGCGGATACTTGGAGGGTGCCTCCAAGGAGTGGACGTAGGTCGAGTCGACCGAACCACTATAAATTTCTGTGTTCTTTTTCTTGCTTCCGCACTTTTAAATTCCGCATTATTTTGTGGTGTGATTTGGTTTATGTGATTTTATTTCTTTGTTTAAAAAGAAGTTTTTAAAATACCAATTCACCCCCCCCCCCTCTTGGTTAGTTTGGGACTAAGTTCATAGGGCTTAACATCCCCATCGAACTTTCAAGGCTGCGGTGGCATGAGGGGGGTAAGAGCAGCAAATGGGAGAGACCCTAAGCCTAAAGTCAAAGTATTTTAGGGTCAAAGAGAAGGTTTGACCATTTCAAATAAAGGTTTTGAAAGTTCTTTAGGGATGTTAGGCCCTGTTGAACTAGTCCCAAAGCTAATTTAAGAGGGAGAGGTGAATTGGTAAAGAGGAATCTTCAAACAAAACACAAACCAAAACCAATACTCACCATATAGAAATCAATGATGAGGAAATTAAAATGCATAGGCAATAATAAGAAAGAACACACCAGATTTATAGTGGTTCAGTCAAAACTTGACCTACGTCCACTCCTTGGAGGCACCCTCCAGGTATTGCACTAAACTAAGTGTCTCTCCTTTAGCTCCCACAACTAGGCGGAGAAGCCCTTACAAAATCACTTCCACCTTCCCCGATGTAGTGGAGTCGCCGGGTTCTTTGACACCAAATAGATCTTCTTCTTTGGTGAATTTCCCTCGAGACAAGCCTTGAATCCAACGGTATTCAGGTGCGAGCTTACCGGAGCAACTGTGTGGAACCCCCTCCACACTCCCTTGAGTCCCCCCTTACAGGATCTTCTCCCTCTCTCAAACTCCACTCTTTCCTCGCTCCCTTTCAAGCTCTCTCTTCAAGTTTCCCCCAAAAGAATGAAGTTATAATGGCTGCCAAAGATACTTACCAAGTGTCATGTCATTGCTTAAATAGAAGTTCTCAATACAAGCTCATTAATGCAAGTTGGCGACATTATTGTCCAGGACGATAAGCATGTCGTCCTGGCTGATCAGTATAAATTAAGCTCATCAGCCCGGGACGATTTGGGACAATCAGAAGAAAATTGGTTACATCGTCCTCGCCGATCTCCCGATCATCCAGGATGATTAGTTTAAAACCGAATTCAATCATCCTGATCATCACCTTGAATAGATGCTGGCCGATGTCAATTGTCTAGGGTATCATCCCGGCCAATCCTATGATCGTCCTGAACAATGTGATCAAATCAATCAGCCTTTAATAATTCCCTTAATTATTAGATAAATTTTAGGCATAATTGAGTTAGATCATCCAGAAAGATATGTATATAATCCTGGCCGATTTCCTAAAATAAAGAATACCTAATCTGATCATGGTGGCTAAATCTTTTTTAATTGAGCATATTATCCTAGTCGATACATGTATCATCCAGACCGATCAGCTTATGACGGCTGCCTTAATGAGGATGCCCTAATTTGGGATTCTGCTTTTGGACAGATCGTCCAAGATGCTATAAATATCGACCTGGACGATGTTATCAAAAACAAAAATCATTAAGGAACAACAAAAAATTTTCTAAGTTACAAAACATCAGGAGCCACACCAAATACAATTGACTCAAGAAAGAAAAAATATACAAACTGACTCAGACCTAGTCTACCCAATCTTAAGCTGATTCCAAATTACAGTCCGATCGTGTGAACCTGAAATGTCAGTAGATAAGGCAGTCGTAGAGAAATTAGAGTGTTTGCTATCAAAATTATAAACCATTAAAACTAAAACAGATATGCAACAGGTTTAAGGGCTTTGTTGCTTGGTTTGACTAGTCAACAATGTCAAAGATGGTGATGTGGCACTTGGGGAGGTAAAGGGTTATTTAGAGTGGTTTGGTCAAGGGTCAAGGGTCAAAGTCAAGGTTAGAGTGGGTAGGAGCAAGTGTCATTAAGGTTTGACCAAGAATTGAGGGTTGACTTGGTCAACCCAAGTTGGGTTGAGTTGACCAAGTGTCAAGTGGTACTTGAGTCCTGGTTTGAGATATATTTGGAAAGATGATATTGATTGGAGAACTCAAATGGGTCAATTTAACCCATTTAGACCCTTTAATAACTAATGGGTCAACCTAGGTTGACTTGGCCTACCATGTTGATCCAAGAGTTGAAGCTGGGTGAAATGAATTTGTTTGATTAATTAGAGTCTAATTGGTGTGGTCTCAAGGCTTGGAAAGTCCATTTGGGTTAAAAGACCCATTTAGGGCCCTTAATGAGTCCTTAGGTCAACCTAGGTTGACTTGGTTAACTAGGTTGACCCAAGGGTGAAGATCAGGGTTAACAAGTTTGGAATAATATTTTGGGAGTGTTAAAAGAGATTGCAAAGCTTTATGAGGTCATTTTGGTCAAAATGATCATTTTGACCCTAAGGGGCCTTAAGGTCAAAATCGGTTGACTTGGTCAACCTAGTTAACCCAAGGTTGGAATTGGTTTCAAAAAGTCTCAAAAATTATTTGAAAATATTCGAGGAAGATTTTAAAGATTGATGGTTAAATCAAGTTAAGTTTAGGCCAAAAGTCCAAAAATCCCATTAAAGGGCATTTTGGTCATTTTGGCTTTGAGTTAGTTCTAGGTCAAATTGAATCTAGAAAGATGTATACTATTGCTTAATAAGTCAATATCAAGGTATTGGGGGTGATCAAAGGGTTTGGAGGGGGCTCCAGGGTCAAATTCCATTAGGAGAGGCTTAGTGGCATTGATTGTAAATATTTGAAAGTTTTGCAATGTTTGAAACTTGATTAAGTTTATGGTGTTAGAGTCCTCCAAATGAGCTCAAATTTGGAGGGTTGACACTAGAGATATTTTACATCAATATGAAATTGACATACCCTGAATCATATACAAATTGACAGGGTTTTAAGGTGATTGAAAAATCACCTAGAAAGGGCTTCAGGACCTGAGCCCTTAGCCCAAGGGTTCTGGGTTTGAATTGAGTTAAGATCTGGATTGAGCCTAAGGGCTAGGAACTAGGAAGATCCTAAGATCTAAAGTCCAAAGAAACTTAAGGACCAAAGCTCAAGAAGGGGTTGAAAGTGACCTCATACAAAAATGAGGTCAACACCTCACAGTCGCTATAAACTTTGCCAATGTCATATCCATAAAAAGGCTCCATCAAAAGTATCATGCTTCAATAGCAACAACAAAGGCAAAGGCCTCTTCCATAAGTGTTTGAGCAAATGTGACTCTGAGGATGAGTTTGAGAATCCATGGGCTAAAATAACCATAGAAGGGAACCTTCACGATCATGGTTAGCTGGAGGATCTTTATAGAATAAGGAATAAGTGGTCAACAACATTCAATAAGCATTATTTTAACATGGACATTCTATCCACAATATATCGAGTCTATTAATAATGTGAGTCATGATATTTCTAAGCCCACAAGTTTTATAACTAATTATTTTCTATGTTTAGAGAAGGTGATGAGGAATTAACATCGAAATGGATATGATGAGGATTACAAATGCAACCAATTCGAAATAGAACCTGTAATAAAAAGTAGCCTAATATTAAAGCAAGCTATTCAATTTTATTTAAGAAAATTATATTCATTTTTTGAAGAAGAATTTTTATAAGGTGTGGGTGGAATGAGTATAGAGTTTGTGGCCTATGATTCTTCAAAGTTTTTTGCTTGTTGCACAGAGAAAAAGGATCATTTTAATACTTACGTTATTAACTTTGATGCACTGAATGGAATCATTCAATGCACCTATAAGAAGTTTGAAATGATAGATTTTTGTGTTCTCACTATATGAGAGTTTTGAGGCAGATGGATATTGTGAAAATGCCCAAGAAGTACCTACTACTGTGATGGTCAGCAAGAGCTTGAAAATATATATATATTCAGGCCAAAATTTGAAACTCTTTTAAGAATAATTATGAAACTAACAGTGAATTTATATTCATAAATTATATCAGCAGGTTTGCATATCAAATTAGCACACGAGCACAACTAAATGAGGAGACCCAATAATATATGTTGGCTGAGATGAAGGATATGTTTGAAAATATTGATTTGATTCTTTTTGGGTAGAGAAAGAATAATAAGTTTACACATGGAGACATTGCAAAGTTGAAAGATCCTCTAAAGCATAGTCCTAAATATATATTGAATACAAGGCTGAAAGCCACTAGAAAAAAAAAAAAGCCGAAGAGTATGATTTTACTTCCAAACTAATTATTTATTGTATATTATGACGTATTAGAGCTTAATTTTTTTATATTAATTTTTTTAAACAGGAAAATCACCCATGAAGAAAAACACAATACAAATGTCTGCACCTTTAAAATAGTGTAATTTTACAAGCATGTCTGACTACTTAACTGAGGAATTTATAAATGACATACACTCCAGTCACCCATTAGCTAAGTAGTGTAATTTCACAAGTATATCCGAATGTTTTGAATGTTTGTGAGGGGTGTTAAACGTTAAAGAACTAGTCCCGATACTAACCAAAAGGGGGTGGAAGTGGTGAATTGGTATTTAAAAAATTCTTTGATGATGAAGAATTTTTTTTATTCCTCAATGCAAAAATGAATTAAATTCATAATAAAAAAGATAAATCAACGTTTTCACCCACATGTTAATCGTAAGAAAAATAAATGTGGAAATAATAAAATGAAAGAACACATTATATTTCTAGTGGTTCGGTCCAACCTGATCTACGTCTACTCCCTGTAGGTACCTTCCAAGTATTGCACTAAATTAACTTTTTAGTGTATCACCTTTTTCCCCCACATCAAGGCGAAGAAGCTCTTACAAAATCTTTCCACCAACCCGATGTGACAAAGTAGTCGGGTCCTTTAACACCAAAGAGATCATTTTCTTCTCAAAATTTCTCTCAAGACATACTTTTTATCTGATGGTATTAAGGTGCAATCTTTCCAGAGAAACCATATGGAATCCTCTCCACAGCTCCACTCTCCCTTAACATTTCCTTTAAGGATCTTCTATCTCTCAAACTCCATCCTTTCCTATGAATTCTGTATCGATTTTTGACATCTTTTTATGCCGTTATTTTTGGCGGATACTTTTTTGGTAAATTTTTTTCGTTTGGTTTTCTGTGTATTTAGCGATGTTTGTTCTATTGGAATTACCGGCGGATTTTTACACCGATAATTCTGGCATATGTAACCCCAGAATAAGCAAAAATAAAGAGATGTAACTTGCATCCAATTTTCTGCCGGTTCAGCAACAAAAAGGTTTTTGGTGTATTATTTACTTTAAAAAATTTTTTCTGACACGTGAATTATCGTCGTAGAAAAATGTGCAAGAAATTCAACGGAAACGTGTTCTTTCGGTCAAAATTTTTGTGTTACCAGCGTATTCTGTCTGCCGGTAATAGCAGGTTTTCCTGTAGTGATGATGGTTAGAGGGACCGTAGTTGGCAGGTGACGTTGATCAGTGGGATCATCGACAACAGGCAATAGTGGTCAAAGGGATCATAGTTGATGAGGAACGATTATTAGAGGGACCATAGTCAGTAAGGTGTCATTGATCATTGAGAGCATAGTCAAGTGGTGACAGCTGTCAAATGGTGTTCAATGGACCAATGCAAGTTCGATGCTAATTAGAGGATAGGCGTTTTCCTATTAATGGTCAGCATATGAGTGGTGGTTGTTCGACGGTTGGTAGAAAGGTAGTGGTTTGACTAGGTCGAAGGACAAGTGGAGGTTTGACGATGGTCAACGGCCAGGCGATGGTCTTGTAATAGTTGACCAGGCGATGGTCTAGTAATAGCCAACGAAAGTTCAACGGCAGTGGTGCCTGGGTAGAACTTTAATATCCTTGAAACCTCAAAGCTCTTTCCAATCTCCAACCAAAAGGTCACACTCATGTAGAGAGTTGGGGTCTATTTATAATTTTTTATAAGTGCACACCATGTAAATATAGAAGAATCAGGACATATTTGAAGTTCTCCATCGAACGACCATATTGATTCTCTCAATCATAAATCATTCATTCAATATTTAATTTCATTAATGATGTCCAAATTAATTGATATTAGGCTTATTGGATTCACCTCATTGAGTTGCTCAATTGGAATATAAGTATGCCATATTTGAATACCATTTTGTCATCTAATTAATGCTTTGAACCTTTCATATATGCTTCACTCCTCATTTGGACCCATTTGGGTCTGGATTGGACTGATTTTAGTATTGTTGTGTTCTTCTCCTCTAGATGTTCAATTTGACGATAGGTTTGTTGAAATTGGACTCTAGTTAGTCTCGAATTTAATTTTAGAAGTTGCCAACTCATATATGCTTCTAGATTTGTGTCGATCAAGATGATTTTTGATGACTTATTAGTAATTATAACATGTGATGTTGAAATAAGAAATTAGCATATATTTACGTAAATAAGAAAAGTGGGGTGTAAGTCATTCTTATCAACTATCATATAAATATTATAGCAAGAATTATATAAATTACTTATTTTAAACATTTATATGAATTCTAATTTAAATTATTTACCTTCAGAATAGAACTTCTTTTTTCTGTCTCCAACTTCAACTCACTTGCTTCTCCGTGCTTTGGATCCAAAAATCCACACGAAATAACACATGCCACGTGAAATTGCATGTGCCGGAACAGTGCGGATGCAATGAATGAAACGGTTTCACGTATCCAATAATAGATGTAGCTAATACTTTTCCTTGTGCAGAAAAGTCTTCCATGACCGTTCACTTCTTTATACAATTCCAGCTTCCAAGCCACGGTCGACTCCCATTTCGTCACCCCTTTCAATGGAATATCAATCGTTCTTCTTCCTCCTCCTCCTCCTTACAATCATCGCCTTCATCGCAGTAGCAGGTCAGCCACACAACAACATAACCTTAGATTCCTACCTCACCACTGCCACCGCCGGAATAGCTTTTCCAATCTGACAGACACGATTCTCCCCACTCAAACCCTAGGCCCCGGTACTGAAATCGTGGCGAAGCTGAGCGACGATGATTTCAGCAATGGCCGCTTCAAGTTGCGGATGCTGTCCGATGGAAACCTTGTCTTCTACCAGATTGCTATACCCACTGGATACCAGTATAGTCCCCACTGGGCCGCGAATTACCTAGTGGCAAATTTCCGGTAAGGGTCTTTTTTAATTCTTATATCCTGCACTTTTTCTAGTGAAAAAGAAAATATGTGCAATTTATATTCAATTATTAATTAATATTTAATTCATAATTTACTAATTTAATCTTATTTTTGTCTCCATCAATCTAAGTTGCTATCAAAATTTTCAATTAATAATTAATTAGTATGATAATTAAGATTATAAGTTGTTACGTTCAGGAGTATTCGCGGCGGTAGAGAAATATAAAGTTTATCGTCTTAGCATTGTATGAAAATCCGACACTCAATCAGATAAGAGAGAGGGTCTAAAATTTATGAAACACCAAGATTTTTACGTGGAAAACCCCTGAAAAAAGGAGGAAAAACCACGGGGCCTAGCCTAGTTTGAACGAATCCACTAGTATTTGCAGTCGATTACAAATGAGGCCCTTCCTTGGGAGAAGGCCTTAGCTTGATGTACATCTTATAGAGTACATTACATGATGTAAATACAAAGAGCTACTATTAACAAATTCACTTTATTGGAAGGACTATAGTCGGCGGGTGACGGAAGTCAGGAGGACCGTAGTCAGCTGGCGACGGACATCGGAAGGATTGTAGTCAACGGGCGACATAAGTCAGGAGGACCGTAGTCGGTGAACGACGGAGGTCAGAAAGACTGTAGTCGGCGGGCGACATAAGTCAGGAGGACTATAGTCGATGGGCGACGGATGTCGAAAAGACTGTAGTCAGCGGGCGACGTAAGTCAGGAGGATCGTAGTCGGCTGGCGACGGAGGTTAGAAGGACTGTAGTCTGACAACAAAGATCAGAAGGACAGTGTCAGGTACAAGTCCAACAATGGAAAGAAATCTATCTTCGCGTAGACGTCCTGCGAAGTTTGATAACCGGCAGAAGTCTGGCGCCCGGTAGAAACTTGGCGAAGAGTGAAGGTTCGACGTCGGGTAGAAGTCTGACATCAGTTGGTGGCAAAAGAGAACTCCGGGTTCACTTGGGCGGAGTTTCAGCTTCAGAAGGAAACTCTGTTGCAAATTGAAAAGAATTTCAGCATCATGTGGAAGTTGGGAAGAATTCTTGCGTTCTCCTGAATATCACGCAGAATCCCGGCGTTTTCGGGCGACAGGAAGAGCTCTGGCGGTGGTCGAGGAGGAGGGGATTCTCCTTTTCCTCTTTTTATTCTCCTTCCCTTCTTCTTCTCTCTCTTCACCTTGAGTCCCCATGGTGTAGAATGAGGGATCCATTTATAGTTTTTCTGGAGTGACAAAGACCGTAAATAGGCGTGAGATTATCGGCGAATTGAGAGTGGTTTGAATGGACGGCCGATATCGAATCCTTTGATCATGCACCATTCGTTGGACATTTGAAGGCCTTAATGATGTCAAAATTTGGCAATCGTGAGCTCGTTGGATTTCTCTCATCGAGCCGCTCGATTCGAGTATTAGCTCGTTAAAATCAGAGACTATTTGGTAACTCAATTTGCGGTTTGAACCTTCCAACAGCGCTTTGGGTCCTTAATTCGGACTCATTTGGGCTCGGATTGGGTTTATCTTGGTGTCGTTGGGTTTATAATTCCGAGACGCTCAGTTTAACTATAAGCTCGCTTTAATCGGAGTTTGAGTGCTCCCGGATTAATTTTTGAAGTTTCCAACTAGCTTTTACCTCGAGATTCATGCCCGATCAAGCAAATATTATGATGCCGTATCAGTTGCCCCCCTATTTTTGGACGTTGAAGCTCCACGAGTCTGAAAATATATGCTTCAAAAATTTGTATCGGCGAAAACACCAAAAATTGCATTCCGAAAATTAAGTGTTTCTCGAAACTTGATCATAGAGGCTTTGTTGAGCTTCAAAAGTTGCAAAATTGAGCCCGGAATGTCGAAAAACGTGTCCGTGGACCCCAAAAACATCAAATTTGGTCATTTCGGGGCGAAAAAATGGCTTCGGAATGATCCGGGCAGCTTAACCGGCCGGCTGGACGGCCGCCATCATCGCCACCGGCGGTGCGGCAGCAGTGCCGCGCCAGTTTGCTGCGGCCGCGTGGTATAGATGCCGCAGAATATGGCTGCTCGGGGCGCCACCCTGGCCGCGTGGTATAGATGCCGCAGAATATGGCTGCTCGGGCCGCACCCATGGTCATGTGGAAGGGGCCAGGGCCGCACCCTTCGGTCACGCGGAAACAAGGCTAGAGCCTAGGCTTGCGTGGAACAATGCCTGCGGCGGGCTTGTTGCGGCTGGCCATGATTCGCGCCTGACGCCAATGGATCAGCGTGCTGGCTGCGCCGTTTTGTGATATCGGTTGCCGCACCGACATTCTGGGCCCTGCAAGTGCTGAAAATAACAATTTTTTGCTATTTTTAGGTCCAAAAAAATCCTAAAAAATTCAAAAAAAAATTAGAAAAATAGGGAAATCCAAAAATTGTAATAACTCTCCCATATTCTCTCCAAAACCTATAAATAGGCCTCCTAGGCCTTTAGAAAATTTGCAACTTTTCTTTCTTTCTCCCTCTGGCTCTATGGCGGTTGAGGCTTCCGCTATTTGCGAGCGGGAAATTTCCCCTACTCAAATTAGCTCCCCTCCTCGCGTGCAAGAGTTACGGGACTTCTCTTCCTTCCCCCACGGCTTTCTGACGGTTGAGGCTTCCACTATTTGCGAGCAGGAGATTTCCCCTGCTCGAATTAGCGCTCCTCATCGCGTGCAGGAGTTACGGGATTTCTCTTCCTTCCCCCGAGGCTTTCTGACGGTGGAGGCTTCCGCTATTTGCGAGTGGGAAATTTCTCCTGCTAGAATTAGCGCCCCTCCTCGCGTGCAGGAGTTACGGGATTTCTCTTCCTTCCCCAACGGCTTTTTGACGGTTGAGGTTTCCGCTATTTGCGAGTGGGAAATTTCACCTGCTCGAATTAGCGTCCCTCCTCTCGTGCGGGAGTTACGGGATTTTTCTTCTCCCCCCTGTTCTTCGAGAGATCTCTTGAACTGCAGAAATCCGGTGTCAGGTAGAAGTTTAATGTCGGGTAGAAGATCGACAAAAGTTCGTCGACGAGCAGAAGTCCGACGATAGGGAGAAGTCTGGCGTCGGGTAGAAGTTCAACGTCGGGTAGAAGACCGATGAAAGTTTGTCGACGAGCAGAAGTCCGATGACGAGTAGGAGTCCGCTGACGAGTAGAAGTCTGATGACATGGAGAATTCTAACGTCCGGTGGAAGACCGACAAAAGTTCGTCGACGAGCAGAAGTCCGACGACGAGGAGAAGTCATGTTCGTCGACGAGAAAAAGTTGGACGACGAGTAGGAGTCCGCTGACGAGCAGAAGTCTGACGACAAGGAGAAGTCTGACATCGGGTAAAAGTTCAATGTCGGGTAGAAGATTGACGAAAGTTTGTCGAAAAGCAGAAGTCCGACGATGAGGAGAAGTCAAGTTCGTCGACGAGCAGAAGTCCGGCGACGAGGAGAAGTCAAGTTCTTCGATGAGAAGAAGTCCGACGATGAGTTGGAGTCCGTTGAAGAGCAGAAGTCCTACGACAAGGAGAAGTCTAACGTCGGGTAGAAGTTCAATGTAGGGTAGAAGACCGACGAAAGTTCGTCAATGAGCCTTTGCTTGAGATGTGTGAAAGAGGTCGAGAGAATCCACCATGGATGTGAGACCTTTCCGAGGTTGTATGTCGGAGCCTTTGCTCGACGATGTTAACCTGTGTGGAAGAGGTCAAATCGAATCCCCCTGAGATTGATTTTGCTTTGATTAGAGCGAATGCCGCGTAAATCCCAAATCAAAGGTGAAGAATGGTCTATCTTTAGACCGTTACTGCCTTTTTGAGGATGAGATTAAGACTTTGTCAAAGGAGTATAAGCCTAGCAGGGGACTGTATAAAGCTTGTAATTGATTGGAAGTATCCTTGCATGTCACTGGGATTTTCTCGAAATATCATCTTAATATATAAAGCAACGAAGGATCTTTTCGACCAGAATTGGGGTCAAAATGGCCCCCCAGTCCGCATCTGATGCAACAATGACTGATGTCAGGAATTTTATATGAGCGATCTTTTGAGATTGGAGCAAAAGTTGCCCCCCAGTCGGGAATCACGCTCCCACAGACGGCGCCAAACTGTTGCGTCCATGAGTATTCGTGTCGGTAGAGAAATATAAAGTTTATCGTCATAGCGTTGTACAAAAATCTGGCACGCAATCAGATAAGAGAGAGGGTCTAGCATTTATGAGACACCAAGATTTATATGTGGAAAAACCCTCAAAAAAGGTGGAAAAATCACGGGGCCTAGCCCAGTTTGAACGAATCCACTAGTATTTGCAGTCGATTACAAATGAGGCCCTTCCTTGGGAGAAGGCCTTAGCTTGATGTACATCTTATAGAGTACAATACATGATGTAAATACAAAGAGATACTATTGACATATTTGCTTTGTTGGAAGGACTGTAGTCGGCGGGTGACGGAAGTCAGGAGGACCGTAGTCAGCTGGCGAAGGAGGTCGGAAGGACTGTAGTCAGCTGGCGAAGGAGGTCGGAAGGACTGTAGTCAGCGGGCGACGGAGGTCAGAAAGACTGTAGTCAGCGGGCAACATACGTCAGGAGGACCGTAGTCGATGGGCGACAGATGTCGGAAAGACTGTAGTCGGCGGGCGACGTAAGTCAGGAGGACCGTAGTCGGCTGGCGATAGAGAGGTCAGAAGGATTGTAGTCTGACGACAAAGATCAGAAGAACAGCGTCAGGTAGAAGTCCAACAATGGAAAGAAATCCATCTTCACGTAGACGTCCATCGAAGTTCAATAACCGGCAGAAGTCTGGCGCCGGGTAGAAACTTGGCGAAGAGTGAAGGTTCGACGTCGGGTAGAAGTCTGACGTTTGTTGGTGGCAAAAGAGAACTCCGGCTTCACTTGGACGGTGTTTCGGCGTCTAGAGGGAACTCTGTTGCAAATTGAGAAGAATTTCAGCATCATTTGGAAGTTGGAAAGAATTCTTGCATTCTCCCGAATTTCACGCAGAATCCCGGCGTGTTCGGGCGATAGGAAAAGCTCCAGCGGTGGTCGAGGAGGAGGGGATTCTCCTTTTCCCCTTTCTCTTCTCCTTCCCTTCTTCTTCTCTCTCTTCACCTTGAGTCCCCTTGGTGTAGAATGAGGGCTCTATTTATAGTTTTTCTGGAGTGGCATAGCCCGTAAATAATTAAACATTATTTTATATAATTTCTCAGTTATATGTATAATTTTTAAATTAATTATCATTGTTATTTAACAGAATATGTTAATAATGTTAAATAAGATTTAATTAATTTATAGTTAATTTAAATAAACAATTAATTATATTATATCTGATCATTTTGCTCAATAAGAGGAGTACTTCATTTAATAATTAATTATTAGGATATGCTCGTCCTAATAGGGAGCAGTGGCGATTAATCCGGTGCCCCTTCTCCATAAGGAGGATTATGCTCGTCCTAATCAATAAACAAGGTGATTAATATAATTTGACTATTATTTTGGATCATGTGATGTAATTTCATATAAATCAAGGCCTGTAAACACAACAGTTTTTCTTTTTTTCAGCTTCTGACTGTGACCGGCTTGCAGTGGGAACTATTCTGATTATTGAGTTCCTTTCTTTAAATTTGAGAAATGTGAAAGAAATTAAATAAAATAAAAGAAAAATACTTTAATTCAACTGTTATATTTTGAACCTTCAATAACAATTAGCAAGTAAATGTTCTTCTGTCTAAAGAGCTAATGTTTTGAGATATTTTACTTTCCCACTAATTTGTTCGATTTTTGTCAGATATTTAATTTTTTGGCCATTAAAATTTACTTGATTTAAGGAGTTATTATTGATAAATTTTCTTTCAAATTTATTATAATTACTTACCCTTCTTAAACAACAATAATGGAGCTAAATAATTTTTTAGGTGGGAGTTCAAATTGGTTTTTTCAAATATGCGCTCTCTTTGCTTTTTTTCAATGGAGTTTGAGATCGAAAAGTTATTTTGTGCGGACATCAAACGTCATCCGAGGTCCAATAAAAATGCAGAGGAAAAATAGAAGCTCTTTTTTATATTATTACAACCCACAAAGAAAAAAAAAAACAAAGTAGCCATAAAAATTGTAATAGAACTCCACAAAATAAAGAAAACTGTAGCTTTTTAAAAAACTATTATAACTCAATACTGATAATGACACTCAGTAAAAAGATTAATCAAGATCACACAAATATATTTAAAATACAACTAGATGTCATCTGACTTTTGCTGATTTCATATATGCACTTGAGATTATATTTTTATTTTCCTTGCGACATAGTTTGAAATCATGAATCATACATTGATGATGGCAATTCTGCTCAAGTAGCCCCCCTTCCTACAATTGGAGTGTATGTCATTATTGATTGAAATTATCCATACACATTTGCATCAATCTACCTTACTCATAGGATTGAACTTGTCATAATCCTCTTCCCATAAGTCGAGATTCTCCACTCTTCCCATCTAAAACCCTTCACCCAGCACTCCAGTGGCACAACTAGACATGGTGAAGGTGGGCTTGCATCACATCTAGGTTATATTGTTGTCGAGCCATGAATAACCCAATTGCCATTAACATGTAACATTTGCAACCCACCAGTGACTTGAAAGGTTGAATTGATGTTTGAGGCAACAATATTTTCAGATTGATCAACATAATCATATTCTACATTAAACTAACAATCTTTCACTTGGAAACCGATTGCAATCAATCCTTCCCCCAATCTGTAACACCAATCATAGTACGTGCAGTATGGCTCACTCCTGCTATGATCTTTCATTAAGACAAACTAAAGTTATGCATAGCTTCAATTTATCAACTATCTATATCTTTTTCAGCATGTCTGTAAGATTCTTGGTCGTGTAAATCTTCTCCAAAGATAAATGGTTAACTTCTAAAAGCGATATGATTAAATGATATTGCAGTTGGATGTGATTGGAATACAACATTTTTGGCTAGATGAACAGCACTCATGTTATCACTATACAACTTTCCATTCCCTTACCCTTTCTCAAGTTCTGCCAAGAAACCTTGCAACTATATCAACTCCTTGTTAGCCTCAATGATAACAATGTACTTAGCTTCTATAGTTGAAGGCGCAACAAACTTCTATAACTTAAAAATCTAACTCATTATAGTGTTTTCCAAAGTGAAGATATAACCATTTCTTCTTCTCCCGCCATCAAGATCTCAAATAATATTAGAATCTTCATACCCTTACAGATCAATGCCTACACCTTCAAAGAAAAGAGCTTTATCAACTGATCTTCTCAAGTACCTAGGAATCCACTTATCCATAGAAATCGACTAACTGCTCCCACTACATATGTTGTATCTGGTCTTGTGCATATCATAGCATAAAATCAAACTTCTAACTGCTAAAGCATATGGGTACTTCTCCATTTGTTATTGATTTACTTCAAATTTTAGTGATTGTTTCTTAGATAACTGAAAAAAGAATATCTAAGGGATTGCAAACTAGCTTTGCCTCACTCATGTTGAATCTTTGAATCACCTTTTCAACATACTAAGCTTGAGACAACTTCAATATATATGCACTTATATCATTATTAATTCTCATACTAAGAATTTTCATTATTGCACTCAAAATTTTCATTTCCAACTCATTTAATAACCACTCTTTTAGATATCTTATATTTTCCATGTTTGATCACGCAATTAACATGTCATCCACAAACAAAAGTAGAATGATATATAACAGATATTAAAATATTTGAAAAAATAGTTGTGATCTACCTGGCACTTTGTGTACCAATTATATTTCATAAACTTATCAAATCTCTTGTACCACTATCTTGGTATCTACTTCATCCCAGATAGATTATTTTTTAGCCTACACACTAGATCTTTTTTACCTATGACCACACATCCCTAAGATTACACCATGTATAACTCTTATTCATGGTCACAAGAGAGATCCATCTGCTCTAGATGTAAATTCTACACTGTTGTCATGCTCAATTAAACTCTAATTGTAGTCATATGTACCACTAGAGAGAAGATTACAGTTCCTTTTACCGAGATATTTTAACTGCAAATCTGGTCGTATATCGTTTGCTATAGTCACTTTCTTCTTTCATCCTATAAACTCATTTATTCTACAATACTTTTTTCCATCTAGTAGTTCTATCAACTTCCAAGTCTAATTCAACTTAAATAAAAACATGTCATCATCCATAACTTTCTCCCACTTTTTTGAAACACCAAATTGAATGACCTCATCATAGCACTCTGGTTCACCACCATCTATCAACAATAGTAGTATAAGAAAGGAGAATATATTTATGTCAGTTTTGAGATTATGTTGGTTCTTCTAATTTTAATAGGAAGTGTTTGAGGAACTCTTTATACTTTATTAGCTTGAGCACACCTTCTGTATTTATCTTCTTGATCATCATCATCCTCTATCAAAAGATATTTAGAAACATCTCCATGAATCTCATTTTTAATCTTGTACATTCTATTTTCATTGAATGTAACATATATGCTCCTAATGATTTTTTAATTCAGATCATCTCAAAATATATAACAAAATTCATTTGAGTCATATCTAATGAATGTACACTTGATAGATTTTGGATCAAGAATTCTCTAACATCAACATAAACATATGATGAAAAACCAATTACTTTGAGGTAAGATAAACTTACCTCCTTGTCACTCTAAGCTTCCTCATTTTTTTCCACATTCAAAGGAATTAATGGTCTATAGTTGATCATATAAAAACAATATCCACTGCCTCTTCCCAGAACTATTTGGGTAGAGAAACATATAACCCCCATGCTCCTAGCACACTTAGTGGTAGTTCTATTTATGAACTTTTGCAACACTATTATGCTATGGTATTCTTAGAGTACTGAGTTCTGAAATTACTAAACGACAAGAGGGGGGGTGAATTGTAAAAAGTTTTCTCTTAATAAAAAATTAACCCTAAACAAGAGTTCTAATTTTTGTTATTTTTTGAAATATTAAAATAAAGATCAATGCAATTTTGCTTTATCAAAAAACCACGTGCAATAGATATGAAAAATTAAAGTGCAAGCAAAAAGTAAACAATGATAAAGAACGAACACACCAAGATTTTTATAGTGGTTCGGTCAAAATATGACCTACGTCCACTCCCCGGAGTCCTCCACTCCGGGATTTTCACTATAAAAATAGTTCTCCTTTTGCCCCCCCTTGGCAAGGCGGAGAAGCCTGTACAAACCTCCCTTTCACCAACCCGGCGTGGCGGAAGACCAAACTCTGTTTTCGCCCTCCTGGCGACGGCAGAGAACCTTCTCGTTTTTCTCCCTCCTGGAGAA
>NW_021320018.1:0-10113 GCF_001605985.2 Dendrobium catenatum | reverse complement strand
AGCTTGGAGCAACTGTGTGATCTCCCTCACACCTCTTCTCCCTCACAACGCTCACCTCCTCCTTCCTCTCAACCCTCAAGAATTTCTCTTGAGTTTTCTCCCTTGGAATCCCTCTCTAATCACGTTCACCCTCTCTAACAATCTTTTCCAAAAAGAACTTGATTGGCATATTAAAAAAAGGCTCCAAAAACCTCTGAATTCAAAATTAGCCGTTACTGTTCGTACAGTACGATTCATCATCGTACAGTACGATCTTCATAAACAGCCGTCGTCCTGGTACGAAGGTGTACGAACAGTACAAAAACAATTCGTACTGTACGATACAATATCGTACGGTACGATTCAACAACATACTATTCGTACAGGACGATGGTCTAGACGATCGGATGTCGTCTCTGTTCATCGTATGGTACGATTGACATCGTACAGTACGATGTGACAAAAACCAAGAGATCGTACCGGACGATATCCGGGACGATCATACTTCGTCTCTGTTCATCGTATGGTACGATCAAGTTCGTACAGTACGATGTTCAAATTTCAATTAGGCCTTGATTACGTGCACTAATCACGGGTTAATTTAAGTAAGTATTTAAAACCAATCGTACAGTACGAACCTATTCGTACAGTACGATGTGCAAATCTCAATTAGGCCTTGATTACGTGCACTAATCACGTGTTAATTTAAGTAAGTATTTAATACAGATCGTACAGTACGAACAAGTTCGTACAGTACGAACGGCGCAAAAATCACTTCCTCAAATTAAGTCACGGCTAGGGTTTTTGGATCTGAACATATCGTACAGTACGAAGTACTTCGTACAGTACGATCTATTCACAGATTTGCCCACATAGCCTGGATCGTACTGTACGAAATAACATCGTACAGTACGATCTCCAGAGAAGAATTTTACTTATATTTTCAGTTAAAAAAAAAATTCTCCCCCTGTGTGTGTGCATGGTTGCTCTTACTCTTTCGCATTTTGTGGCCAGACTCAATAAAGTAAAAAATACAATAAATGGAAAAATACAATTTTTGACTCGTTCTCCTAATCTACCCGGTCTTGAGTCTTCCTTTCTTCCTGAGTCACTTGTGATCTTCCTGAAATGTTAGTGCTCAAGGAAAATAACAAATAAAATAATAAGCAATGAAAAGCAGTTCCAAGTCACTCATTATTTGGCATCATCAAAATCTCAAACTCGGGGTCATGGGTTGCAACAAGTTCATGTCTGATCTCATTCAAAGTATAATATTACTTAAATTTTTAATCACGATACTCACCACTATTATCGGATCTGAGATACTTAAACTTTGAATTTGTCTTATTCTCAATCACAACCTTCCATATCTTTAAAACATCAAACACATGTGACTTATATTTTAAGATGTACACATATACCTTTCTGCTTTGATCATCAATAAAGTGACAAACTATAAATACCCTCATACAAAAGAAACTTGAGTAGGATATCATACATCAATACGCACTAATTCCAACTTATTTGACTTCACCTTTGAACTAGTCTTTGAGAAACTGATGGGGATGGTGGAGTATCCTAAAGAATTGTGAAAATAATTTATTTCTTTATCAATCCCTAAATAATACTTTAGTTTTCTTTGATATAAAAATTATAAAAATATTACTTAATAATTGCAAGTATACGTGTCAATCAAGTAATATAGTGATAGAGTTGAGTATCAATCTCACGAGGAAGAATATTTACTTAGAAATACTAGTATTGTCTATTACAATTATAATAATTATCCAACTCAATAAAAAAGTTTTTGTATAGATTCAATCACTTAGTTTAAAATCAATAAAAAATTAAAATAAAATACTATCTGGATAAAATATTTTGGATTGATAGAATGGAAATATAATATATATTTTAAATTATTCTCTTTTATATTGATGTTATTTAAAGCATATATATCACTGAAAGCTTAGTCAAGCATAAAGAGACAAAGGATAAATTAAATCCTTCCAACCTGAAATACCACTCAAAACTCATATAGTGTGTCATCATATGAAAATCTTAGAATGGTAAGTAAAGTATTTTCTGTTAAAACCCCCTAATTATAATTCATCTATATAAATTTGTTATATATTAAGGACTATGTCTGTATTTGCATCATACTAATCCAATATACTTGGTTGTGCTTAATTTCCTATTCTTAGGCTCCATATTACACCAATTATTAATTACACATATGACAACTATATGTATTAAATGAAGACCTGATACATTGAAAACATCATTAAATTATTCATGAATAGAATTTATTAGTATTCTACATTGTACACCATCAATTCAAAACTAAAGAATTTGTCCATGTATGAAGAACAAGTAAAGCAAACTAATTTTCACTAATTAAAAAAAAAAAAAAAGAAAGTATAGAAGAAAAGATATCACTAGATGGGTTTAATGATCTACTTTACACTCCTTGAACTTGCATAATTGCTTTCATAAATATTGACCAAACACTCTTATGAAGTGGATCAAGCTCTTGTTGAATTAGTTCTCTCCTAAAAAAGTTATAGAGAAACACTGTGAAGATTGAAATTAAACATTACAAATGGACTATATATAAAAAAAATCATAAAATGGATTCTAGCATCACAACATTCAAGACGCTTGCATCACAGTGCCCATAAAAAGAACTAACATCACAACACTAAAAAATTTCCTCCATGGTGGTGCTTGCTAACGTGGACCCACGTTTTAGTGAATAGACATGTTGCTTCGTCGCCATATCATATCTTGAACTGTTATAACTATAATGTTGTGATGCTTCTTACGGTTTAGTACTATGACATCCATATAACACTTCCCTTGGATTGGCGGCATTGGAAATTGACGCTATGGTGCTATGTAGATAGAGACTATACTTTGTAGCGCTGAGTCCTCTGATGTCGCGATGAAATTAAACAGAGACTTGGCACCACCATGTCCATATTGAGGGCTCTGGCGGTTTCATTTATGGCGCCATGATGGTGTTCGATGCCATGGTGTTGTACTATACTAATTTTTTTTTTCATATTTCCTGCATTTTCTTGTATAAATACAACTAAAATAAAATGGTTTCACTAGCAATTTAACATGTATAATATAACATTATTTACACTCATCAAATCTTCCCAAGCTTAAACTCTTGCTTGTCCTTAAGCAAATAAAGTTTTTATAATTATGAGTAAAAGATTAACCAAAATAAAAAAAAATGATAGCTTATCATTACTAAAATATATTCATCACTATCTAAAATTAGTAAAAATGAACAAGGCTATACTTCTAGTTTGAAAAAAATACTAATAGTTAAACTAATTAAGCATTCTAGTTACAACCCAATTTGAAATTATAAGTTATAGATTCCATCATTAACTTTAATTTTTGAAGTGAATAATTAAGTTTTAATAATTAGATATGATAATAGTTAAAATTATACTTTTACTAGTTCACTATCCCTTATTTTAGCTCTCCCATCTTATCCTTTTTAGTTTATATATAAGATTATCCTTTTTAGCCTATTACTCACAAAAATTACAAGCTAACTTAATTGAATTTCTAAGTTGTTAACTGAATTAGCTTGATTTATAATTCAGTTCCTAATTGCATGACTTCATCTTTGAATGGTGTATTTCTAGTTCCATGCTAATTGCCATGATTAAATCCAAGAGGATAAGCTGCTCTTGGATTGTTATATGCTTGATTTTGATTATTTTAATTTGATCATTAGTTATTTTGAATATAATTCTATTAACAGTCACTATTATTATTTGACCAACTAAAATTGGGGTGATTCCTCCAACTCGGTGAAAGTTTGTTAGGGATGTTAGGCCATTATGAACTCGCTCAAGGCTAATTAAGAGAGAGGTGAATTGATATTTTAAAACTTCTTTCAATCAAAACACAAACCATACATAAATTCATCACAAAGAAAATACAATACGGAAATTAAATGTGGAAATAAATAAAAGAACACACCATATTTATAGTGATTCGGTCAAACCTTGACCTACGTCCACTCCTAGGAGGTACCCTCCGAGTATTGTACTAAACTCAGTGTCTCTCCTTTAGCCCCCACAGCTAGGCGAAGAAGACCTTACAAAATCACTACCACCTTCCCCGGTGCGGCGGAGTAGCCGGGTCCTTTAACATCAAAGAAATCTTCTTCTTCCCAGAACTTCCCTCAAGGCAAGCCTAGAATTCGATGGTATTAAGGTGCAAGCTAGTCAGAGCAACCGTGTAGAATCCTCCTCCATACTCCCTTGAAACCTCCTCCAAGAATCTTCTCCCTTTCTCAAACTCCACCCTTTCCTCTCTCTCCCTTTCAAGCTCTCTCTTCAAGTTACCTCCAAAATAACGAAGCTACAATGGCTGCCAAAGACACATATAAAGTGTCTTGTCAAAGCTTAAATCGAAGAGCTCAAAATGAGCTCATTAATTATAACTTGCCAGCTTTATCGTCTAGGATGATATACCGATCAGGGTAAATTAAGCCCAATCAGCTAGGATAATTTGGGATGATCAGAAGAAATTTATTTATATCGTCTAGTATGATAATATATCATCCTGTCCGATCAGTACAAATCATGGAGTATCATCCTGAACATCGCCCTGAATAAGAGTTGTTCGATGTCCAATCGTCTAGTGGATTGTCCCGGCCGATCCTGTGATCGTCCAGGATGATGCGATTGTGTAATCAAATCTTAATTGCTTTCCTTAAATACCAGATTAATTTAGGAAAAAATGTGCTGGATCGACCAGGCTGATGCTCGAGAAGATGTCCAAAAATAAGTAATTCTTAAATAGATCTGGTGGCTGATTCTTTCTGATTTGAGCCTATCGTCTTGACCGAGACAAAATCGACCAGGACGATGTGCTTAATGACGGCTGCCTTAACAAGAATACCCTAATTAGGGTTTCTATTTTGGAATCGATCATCGAGGCCGATATAAATATCGTTCCGAATGATATTGCTAAAAATAGTAAACTCTAGGAAATAGTCAGAAATTCTCCCAATGTGTGTGTGTGTAAGGTTACTTAGCATTAGGAACCATATTATTTATAATAGACTCAAGAAAGGGAAAAAATAAAATCTGACTCAGACTTAATCTACCCAATCTTGAGCTGCACTCAATCTTGTGGACCTGAAAAATTAGTAGGCAAGACAGACGTAGAAAATCATGAATTTTTGCTATCATCAAAATTATAATCCATGAAAACATATTTGCAATATTTGGATTATATGTATTTGAATAAGAATTATTTTTTTTTCTTTCAATCAAATTTATATTTTCAATCCCTTGGATATCAGTCTCTTCCAATGAGTTCTTTTAAATATAAAGATGAATTAGAATTTAATCTTAAACTGCTTAACTTCTTTAATATTGCTGCAACTTGTAGAGTCAAAATTGATAAATAATTATTTTCATACACTCCTACCACTCTCTTCGTATTCACCCTATTAGTAGGCAACTATAAATTTTTGTTACCATTTTTTAAATTAATACATAAGCATCATTAAAAGGCTTTGATATTAAGGAACCTCCATATGTAACATTAATTATTACTCTAAGGGATCCTATAAATCCATTATAAAAAGATTGAGTTATCAACCAATTAGGTAAGACATGATAAGGGCACTTTCTAAGCATCTCTTTGAATATCTCTCAACTCTCATGAATAAATTCTCATTTTGAGTAAAAGAAGTAATATAATTTATAAGTTTGATAGTCTTAGAAGGTGGAAATACTTTCCTAAAAATTTGTAGGCCAACTCATTCTATATGATAATAAAGCCTAAGGGTAAAAAATTTAACCACACATTAGTCTTCTCTCTTAGAGAAAATGGGAACAATCTAAGTCTAATGACATCATCACTGATACCATTGTTCTTAAATGTTGCACAATTTTCTAAAAAAATTGCTAAATGTATGTTGCCCCATATTGAGAATTTTGTACCATTTGAATGATTAAAGATTCTAATCCAAAATTATAATCATGGATGGAAGATCTATTTATTCTTTGATGAATTTTATCTATCACAGGGTTTACAAAATCCTTAAGAGTTCATTAATGATCTAAGTCTTAAATAGAGTCATCTATTTTCAAAATCTTTTTAGTGATTCTAATTTTAGAAAGGATTCTCTCAATTTCTGAATCAAAATCTAGCAATTAATGATTTCCATCAATAACTTTTAAGCATACAACCATAATTATGAAAAAAGTAAAAAAAAAAAAAAGAATAAAAGAATATAATGTAACTATTTATACAATTAATTCAACAATAGAGTTGTTGACCTCATTTTTTGCACTTCAGCTCTCGAGCATACTGTTTATCGTTCGATTGAGTTAGATTTCAGCCCAAGTGGGCTCAACTATGTTTAATCAACTCAATCAAGTAATGATGAGCTGAGTTCAAGTCAAGTCAGTGTCAATTAGAAGTTGTTTTCAAATTGATTCAGTTTAGTTGATTTTGACTCGTATGCACTCGATTGATCTCGATCAACACATATCAACCTCATCGGACATGATTTACTTTCAATTGATGTCAATTTCTTGTTTAATTTCATGTAATTAGATTGATAGAACTAAATTGAACTCAAATTGGCTTAATTTGAATTAAATTATGACTCGAGTCTAACCTGGGCCAGCCTAATTTAACCCTATTAAAACTCAATCAAATGTATTAGCAATTCAAATCAGCTCCCTAAATCGATACATTTCATAGACGAACATGATTAAACATGATCTATGATATAGCCAAAATTTCTCTATGCAGAAGATTTATATGACCCGGTCAGGTATGGAGCAACAAACATGCCTTATTCAAGTATTTTCGAAAGACGGAAGCAAGAACTGAAAATGGCGGGCTTCCTCTTTCATTTTTGTGTGAATTTCTTCTAGACGAAAGCCTCGACAGGGGAGATTTTATTTCATTCAATTGATATGAAAGGACTTCGGCTCGCTGCTCTCACTCCCGTCATCTCTCAGTTTGCAAGATAACATTTTTTTTTGTTTGCATGTTTATGTAGGAATATTGAGTTTCAAACTTCTATTAGATTGGTCATTTTATTGCTTGGCATGAAGAAGTATAGTTTTTCATTCTCAAATGTATATGGTTTCACTATGATGGCTATGGTGAAAGTGGGAAAAGTGCATTGTTTTGTATTTTAAAACTTCATTTATAACTTTTAAAAGTTTTTTATTACTCTTCTTTAGTCATTTGATGATTGTGAGTTTTTGCAGAGAGTGTTTTGCACTGTATTGTGTTATGTTTTGGAAAAGGGGATGCTGATTTTTCATTTTGCATGAGTAGAAAGAGTAGTAAGTAGAAGTACTTTTCATTACTTTTGGTAGAGGCGATTAGTTGAAAGTTGAATTTATTGGGTGATTATTAGAAAGTGGAGTTTTCGGAAAGAAAATAATAACTCTCATCCTCTTCCTACCCCTCTCTCTTCTCCTTCAATTACTTCTCTTTTCTTCTACTACTTCTTTTATTGCTTGTGCCTTGAGATAAAAATATATATGGAATGCTTTCAAAACTCAAAATTTTAAGAGGCAAACAACAAGGCTAGCGTGCAAGCCCAAAAAATGGTATGTTGTTATTTAATTATATTTTGATTATTTGTATATTAAATATTAACATGCTCTAATACAATCTTCCCTTCTTTTTAAATTTTATGAGGGACTTTTGGGAGGGTAATGACAAGGAGCTATTGGAGCTATTTAGACGAAGGAGCTTGGATAAATGGATATGAGCATTAGTCGCTCTAATTAATTTTGATGGGGGATCTACGGGCATATTTATCGGGTCATAGCTCTCAGTGTTATAAGTTCTATTAAAAATTAGAAGCCCTTAGGGAGCCTATTGATTGTGTGATTCCCCAACCTTAGGGCCCTATAGAAACTTTATTTTTCTTAGATTACTTCTTATTTATTATATAACCTAAAATTCATTTACACATGTGTGTGTATGCCTGAAGTGTTAGAAATAATACCTTTCATTCCATAAAACAATAGTGATATCTAAAGACAAAAATTAAGGATGAATCTTAGAGAATCTAAACTTAGGATGTATGCACCCTTTAAGAAATATTAAATATAGAAAACTTAGTGACATTTATTCCTAGGATAAGCATGTACTATTAATATAATTTTAATCATAATCAATCAATAATTGAAATTAATAAAACTAGTGATAATCCAAACCAAATGTATAAAAATACTTAACTTTTATCAATCAACCATAAATGGTAGAATTTGACCATGAACTTGAACTAAATCTAATTAACATATTAATCACATCTTAATTGAACATTAATTGAATAAAATTCATTAAAAAATAAAATTCAAGTGATAAAAAAATGAATTAAAAATAAAAGAGAATAAATCTAAATCAAAATATATTAAAATAAAAAGACTTATAAAACCCAAAAAATAATTCATTAAGTAATTAACTTCCTCATAATTAATTACACATCTAATTCAAAACAAAACCAAAATTGGATAATGATTAGAAATTTGGAATTAGACTAAAAATCTTTGAAATAAAGTAAAATTGATAATCTACTAATAATTAAAGTGAACGAAATAAAAGATTAACTAAAAGTTCAACACAACTCAAAATTTAATAATTGAACTTAATTTTCAACCACCTAAACTAATCTAACACAATTGATCACTATTGGGTAATTCGAGCCTAAGAGGAGATTAAGTTAGCCCCATGGAGGGTGAAATAAACTTTACACCCCCGATGAATAATAAAGGTAGTAATCACTAAATGCTAAAAATGAACTGTTAAAATTAACATTAAGATATTAATATTTAAACTTGAATTAAAATTTTTTCTTTGACCTTCAACAAATCATAATAGAAAGTAACTTTAACTGAATTACCTTATATATGACATATCTAAACTATGTAGCCTGCTACATACACTTAGATTTGTTTGTTAGGACATTACTTCAAGTCTTAGGTTAGATTGGTATTTTTATTTCTATTTATGTGATGTGTTGATATACATGTGAAACATGTACAAGTTGAATTGTTGTTTATTGTGTTAGATTTTTAGGAATGATTTGGATGCTCATAATATTTTTTACACATGGTCATGCTTATGCAGGGTTATAAAAAGGGGACTAAATTAATAATGATTTAAACTAATAAAGTTTTCTACATGTGCTTCAAAATGCTTAGCCCCTTAATAATAAGAAAAGCATGGTTAAGCTTATAGGTTGTTCAAAAAATGAGCAAATTCTTATTCTGTGATTTCTGTGATTATGATTTTCATATATAAATTACTTAGTAAGATATAGAAGTACAGAGTTTTTTTTTTCTTAAGAAAAAAAATGTAATTTGATTTATGAGTTGTGAAAATTCAAAAATAGGATATTTTAAAATACTAGGGATCCAAAGAGAAATGAAAGTTCCTTATAAGGAATTTTTTCTTATTTGGATATCCTATTGAATGATGAATTACGAGGAAATTGAGGAATGAATTAGATAGAAGAGCAAGAAGATGAAGATCAAGACTAAAATGCTTTATTTTTTAGATTTGCGTCATTCTATAGGAAAAGAATTCGGGTTGTCGGGGGAGCCTGACTATATGAACTTTGAACACTTTTACTCTGGTTGATTTTTTATTTTGATTGATTGTTTATTTTATTTGTGTAGTAGAAATGACATATTTTTATAAGTTTCTTTCTTGCTTATTCATAGGGATAAAATTCTTCTAATCATAATTAAAAAAAAAATAGGAATTAAATAACATAGAAAGATAAACGATCTAGGAAAATAAGTCGTAGGTTGTCTAAGGTCGCATGTATTTTAATGCATTCTTCTTTCCTTACTTTAGACACTTCCCTATATGAGGGTAGAGTTTAGATAATCTGACCTATGAGATTGTTGACCTCATTTTTGTATGAGGTCACTAAGGCCCTTCCAAACTCCAAATTAATTCTAGATCCTAGGTTCCACTCTAGAACTTAGGATTCTTTCCTAGAGCCAGACCTTAGGGCCTACTCTAGAGCCTAGGATTCCCTTAGATCCTAGATCTTAGAACTCCTTTAGATCTTAGGATCACTCCAACTTCAAATCAATCTCCTACTCC
>NW_021320017.1:8021-11393 GCF_001605985.2 Dendrobium catenatum | reverse complement strand
AAATTTACCTCGGAACTTAGTTCGTTAAAACTCCCACACCGAATAAGAAAAGCGAACGGAGGCTGGGGCCGAATTTTCGGAGCCCACAGATTTCTGGTGACTCCACTGGGGAATGATTTCTCTTTCCATCTCTGGCTAGTCATATCAGTACTATAGTAGCAGCCATATACTTTTGTGTTCAAAATTTTGAATCTTTTAAAATGGTCATTCATACATTAATTGAGATAGCTTAGTGAGCAATACTTTAAATTTATATTACTTTTTATTGCTTACTAATGGATATCCGCTTTATCTTTTAATCTGTGAATGTCTCTGCATTTTGAAAGTGTGGGGTGATGTATCAGATTCTGATTACTAACCCTTGCCTTTCATCTATGCAGATGGATCTACAGAACACTCCTTTTACTGTTCAATTAGGAGGTGGAGCTAGCATTCAATTGGCGAATGCTCTGATCAACACTGGAAATGCCAGAGCTACCCTCCAATTTGGTAGCATTGACTTCCCGGCAATCGCTGCAAGGAGTGCTGCCATTCCTGCGAATGGAGTGAATGCTGAGAGGCATGCTAGAAGACTTAATACTGCTGAAGCTCCTACTGGTCGTGTAAATCTTCCAGCACAATGACCTTCTGCTACAAATCCTCATAGGAGGATTTCTGTGTTTGAATGACTATTACAGTCAGAAGCCACAGCCACCAAGAGAGTTGTGGCTGGAGGAAGGATTTCTGTGGTGGCTGCAAACACCACTGCTCTGTCAAACGGGTTACATGCACCCAAGAAGAATAATTCTGAAGCTTCCTCATCTGGAGGAAAGCTAACAAGGAGGCAGAGGAGAAAATTGAATGCTGAGATTCGAGCTCAGCAACAACTGGTGCCTATGCACCCATCAAACCTGCCAGCCCAAGAACTTGAGGCCATTGTCCCCACTGAGAATAAGTTTACCAATCTCAAATGGGTGAAAAGAAATAGCTCTTCTGGTGAGCTCAAACAGTCATTCTGGGAGCATCGACCATAAGCACCGACCCCTGAGAAGACTAGAGAACCTGAACGTCTATCAGCTCAAGTACATCGAGTGCTGAAAACAGTCAAGGAGAGGGGACTGATGAAGAGGCAATTTCAGAGGCCGTTAGTTATTGAGGCTAGAAGAACTCCTCAAAGGGAAAGGCTATCATCTGCTGTGATAGCTGAACAAAGAAGATATCGATGACAAGCTCCACGTGATGAACATTGGGGTGTGACACCTAAACCTCAAGTTCAGGGATCCACTGCCGAAAGGTCCCGGTGGAAGGGAAAGGAAATCTGGAGACCAAAATCTCGCAGAGAAGAAGAAAGAAGAAGAGCAATAAATCTGGGCGTGACATCCGATATGGCTTCTCGGAGATCCGCCCCCACCTACAAACAACGTCAAAGATGGGTCCAAAAGAAGACCCACGATGATGTCCCCCCTGACGTTCGACACCTTGGAGAATCCTCCAAGGGATCCTATCGCCCTCTATCTCCTTCGAAAGAAGAGACTAACTTCGATCGTAGCCCACTGGTAGAAGAAATTGCCTTGCCTAATCAAGAACCAAAGATCCAGTGGCGTCGCCACTCGGAGATTCGGGTAATAGAAGCAGAAAGGGAAGGAGAAGAAAACATGAAAGAAGGAGAGGACTATGTAAAAGGGGAAGAAAATCTCAAAGAGAATATAAAAGAGAATCTTGAAGAGAATATAGAAGAGAATCTCAAAGAAAAAATATAGAAGAAAATTTTGATGAGAATATTGATGAATTTATGGAAGAAGAAATGGAGGATATCATGAACCTTGAAGTCGTCTATATGGTAAGACATACACGTGCTATCGAGGAAGTCTACCACGATGATGACGAAGATGATGGAGATTGGCAGCCACAACCCAAGCAAGCACGCCAACAAGAGATTGGTTCTGTCGCTGGTTGAGGTGATCGCTCTCCTAGAGAGCAAGAAATAGAAGACATTGAGGAGAATCCCTTTGATGACCAAGGCACCACGCTTGCTGACATGAGGAGATAGATGAGGCGACAGATGAGGGTCAAGGATAGGGAGATCTCTCAATTAAATGAAAAGATGACTGAGATGATGACTCAAATGACAGCAATGATGCAGATGATGCAAAAAACTGCTGCCGGTGGCGCCATGCCTAATCCTACAGCTGATCCTCCAAATCATCAAATGCCTCAAGTCTCGGGAGTACGAGGCACTTCTGACCACATTCACGAGGCTCAGAATATAACTCGCCAGCCTACACCTCAAAATATTGCCAGCACCTCTGAGCTTGTAACGGCTGCACAGCTTGAAGGGATAATTATAGAGAGGATCAAGGCTATCATAGCCATTGATCAAGCAGAAAAATTGGTTGGCAATGGTCGTCCGTATCCCACTGAATACGACCAAGTGCCATACCTGAAGGGATATTCGGTTCCAAAATTTCACACATTCAATGGCACTAACAATCCCCGACAGCACCTAGCGCATTTCAAGGCCACCTGCGGGAATTCAAGGGGAAATGATGACCTGCTCTTCCGGCAATTCGTTAATAGTTTGACAACAACTGCATTTAAATGATATGCCGAGTTGCCAAATGACTCTATAAAAACTTTTGCATAATTAGAGGCAATGTTTGTAAAGAGATTCGCTAGTGCAACCGAGAAGATCACGATCGCCGATCTCGCTTTAGATAAGCGGAAGAGAGAGGAGTCAGTATCGAAATACATAACTCGCTGGCATAATTTAAGCATGAAATATGAGCAGCAATTAGAAGAAGAACACGCCGTGCAATTACTAATGGGAAATATCGATAATAAGATGCAACCCTTCTTATGCATGGCTACAATCACCACATTTCAAGACCTGCTGGATAGAGTGGCTAAATTTGAAAAGCTAAACTTATCAAGATCAGAGGGCAACTCTGACAAGCCCAAAACCTCGAAGACTAGAAGGAGTGAAACTTACTCTACATCCTCTCTCAGGCCGAATAGGGGGAAACAAGTTGTTTATAATGTAGATAAAGGCAAACAACCAATGTAGTATGAAGAAAAGCCAAAACAAGTCTACAATCCTAACCCCCAACCAAAGCTGATACTCGGGGGAAATGATAAGCCACGAACTTTTCAAAGCAGAGGGGAACGTCCGAGGCAAGCAATGGGAACCAATGATAGAACATTCCCATCTCTCAAATATAAAATGAATAAAGAATATCCATTTAAAAGAGAGAGTATCGCAAAGTTATTTCGACAAGCATTAAAAGCAGGCCTAGAACTGCCGGAGTGCAAGAGGCCAGAGGAGTCGAAAGAAACTGGTGACCCGAACTACTGCCCGAATCACCGAGTGCTGGGCCATCCCATTGAAGATTGCTA
>NW_021320017.1:0-7921 GCF_001605985.2 Dendrobium catenatum | reverse complement strand
GACAGAAAAGATATCAAATCCAGGCAAGTAGGATATAATTCCAGTTGAACCTCAACCTCTCCATCAAATTATTATGGAAAATTATTCGGAAGAATATCACATGGCCAAGAGATGTAAAGCTAATCAAACTTCAGAATCGTGGTGGTATTGTTTAGATATTGAAGTCAAAAATGATTGGAGGCAGCCATTCATTGACTACTTCAAAGAAAACAAGCTCCCGATAGAAAAGTCTATGGCCGCACAAATTTGAAAAAGGGCTCTACGATATGCATTTGTCAACGACACATTGTATCGATGGGCTTTTGACCAAATGTGGCTAAGATGCATAGGGACCAAGGAAGCTGATAAAATAGTAGTAAAAGTTCACGAAGGACTTTGTGGTGCACATCAGTCAGGTCCTAAAATGGCCGCTAAAATCAAGAGGATGGGTTATTATTGGCCAACAATAGTGACAAGTTGTATTGATCATGCTAAGAGGTGCCATGAATGTCAGATTCACGGTGATGTTATTCATCAGCCGCCAAATCCACTGCACCCAACAATAGCTTCTTGGCCATTCGAATGCTGTGGAACAGATATAATTGGACCGATAGATCCACCATCATCAGCCGGACATCGTTTCATACTGGCAGCATCGGACTATTTTTCTAAGTGGGCAGAAGCAGCCCCATTCAAAGAAGTCATGTCTGAGCATTGTCTACAGATTTGGTGTACCGCACCGTGTGATCTCAGACAATGGCACAGCATTCAAGAGCACTAAAATATATAAGTTTGTCAAGAGTCACAAGATCGATTGGCGATACTCATCAATATATAATCTAAGGGCCAATGGCTAGGCGGAGGCTTTTAACAAGACGCTGGTAAAATTATTAAAGAAGATCCTCACCAACAATAAAAGAGAGTGGCACACTAAAATGGTGGAGGCACTCTGGGCCTATCGTACTACTTACAAGACGTCAACTAAAGCCACTCCCTACTCACTAGTATTTGGGGTAGAAGCTGTATTGCCATTGGAAATTGAGCTACCGTCACTCCGTGTAGCTATCCAGTATGACCTAACTCAGGAGCAAAATGCCCGATTGAGAACGGAAGAACTCAATGCGCTCGATGAAGTCAGACTACAAGCTCAACAGAACCTTGAGATTTATCGGGTAAGGATGACGAAGTCATTTGACCGGATGGTACGTCATCGAGCATTTCAAGAAGAAGAATTGGTCTTGGTGCTGAGAAGACCAATCATCCCACATCAACAAATTGGTGGAAAATTTGTGTCCAATTGAGAAGACCCGTTCGTCATTGAGAAGGTGTACCTGGGAGGAGCTTATCAATTGATTGACCTGGAGGGTCAAAGGCCTATGCCCCCAATTAATGGCCGATACTTCAAGAAGTATCATGCACAGGAATCAACATGTATTTAAAATTCTGTTGTGTATCTAACAAATGTCTACTAGCATATGTATAACATATGTATTTCGAAATTCTCTTGTGACACAAGAATGCATTTCAAAAAAAAAAAAAAATGGGGGCATTTTAAATATTTATTCGGGTCGACATCGCGCTGCATGCCGAGATCCATGAATAAATATTTAAAACTTCAGAATGTTAATTTTTCAAAAAAAAATTGGGGGCATTTTAAATATTTATTCGGGTCGACATCGCGTTGTGTGCCGAGATCCCTGAATAAATATTTAAAACTCTCAAATGTCAATCATGAAAAAAAAAACTGGGGGCATTTTAAATAGTTATTCGGGTCGACATCGCACTGCGTGCCGAGATCCCCGAATAAATATTTAAAACTCTCAAATGTCAATCATAAAAAAAAAAAGAATACTTTTATATATTTATTCGGGTCGATATTGCGCTGCGTACCGAGATCCCCGAATAAATATTTAGAATCATCGACTACGAACATCCCTTTTAATTAGGATGTAATAACTTTTATTATCGGTATGTATGTGAATAATTTTTTTCCTGAGGTTCGGGACATCTCTCCTTCCAGTGTACTAAGATTTCTAAAGTCAAAAGAGAGACTTTTGTGATTATGCACTGCAACAAATTGAGCCAGAAAAGCTTGAAGTATTTCAACAGTCTGAAGCTTAAGGTTCGAATGGGTCTTAAAGATCGGATCCAATACGCCCAAATATGGCAGGATCGCTGGCAACTCCGTTTACTCAACACGCCATAAGAAAGGCCATAGTAGTGGAACCCCCACTTCGTCAACCCATCAGTAAGGACTGCAGGAAGAATGAAAGTTGATTTGATTCAACGAGTTCTCGGGGTCATAGTCTACAAGACTCTCCTAATTGATCGGAGAATCAAAATTCTAGTGGATAAGAGTAGTCTCGAACACCTACCAAATGTCCGTAGATTCCAAGTCTTAAATCACAAAGGATGACTTCAAATCTACTAATTTCAGAAGAGTCAGTATTGGGGAGCATATTTCCCGTAGCTCGAGTCTGAAGTCTGAATGGGTGTAAAAGGTCGGATCCAACACGCCCAAATATGGCCGGATCACTGGCAGTTCTGTCTACTCAACATGCCATAAGAAAGGCCGCAGTAGAGGGACCCCGTTTCAGCAATTAGAGGACAAAGAGCTACTAAATCCTAGCTCTCCTAATCTGATGAACTCAAGTGACTCGGATTAAAGATCTTCTCAAGTGGTTAAGGATTAAGATACTATCCACATTTAGTGCTATCAACTAAATCTAAGAACCTACAAATCTTTCATCAAGTCTGCCACATAAAGCATAGACAGAATGTGCCAAAATTTTTAGAATTTGAGCTAAATCTAATGGTTGCTGATTTCAATTAGTGGCTGAAGCGACGCTGCTCACAACTACCCTCAAAGGCTGGGGGCATTTTAAATATTTATTTGGATAGACATCACGTTGCGTGCCGAGATCTCCAAATAAATATTGAAAATCCCCAGTGATACCAGCAATATAAGTCTAAAACTCATGCTCAGAGTATAACTTCAGCACACAGCTCAGCACAGTCCAGAGTAAAAAAAAAAAGAGAAGAAGAAGAAATACTGAAAAGAAGGTCTTCCATATATGTATAATAATCATCATGAAATACAAGTATATAGAGACTCAAGACGCTACAAAAAGTACAGACCAAAACAACAACGAACGAAAACGTGTAAGAAAAGGCGAGCCCGTAAATTCTCCAGCCTGTCAGTGATCGTAGCCAAAGTCTGAAACTCTGACTGGGCGACCTAAAACTGCTCCACGACACGTGCTAGTGAAGCGTCTGTATCCAGCACCTCATGCTGCAAAGCTCTCTGATGCTGCTCCTCCCTCCTAATGAGATGATCCCCTCATCTACGTCTGTCCTGTATGTGAAGCCTCTGAGACATCGTCTGCGTGATGTCCCTCCACATGTTCCACATACGTGTTGTCACCCCGTCTTCCTCCCGAGTCATGTCATGAGAAGTACTCTGATGGTGTCTCCTCAGAATCTCTGCACTACGATCCTATAGGTCGTGAGCACTATCAGCCCTCGCTCTGCAGCAGACAACCATCCCCTCTATCTCTGGAAGTGTAACTGTAGACCGGGTGATCGAGAGGGAGCTTAGTTCCCAAATGCAGGACTCTGCCTCCCGGCATACCGCCTCCCAAAAAAGTAGCTCAGTGGTGCTCACTCCATACTTGGCAAGTAGGCCAAGGAGCTGGTTGGCAGTAGAAGAAAAGTCACGCCAAGACTCTGGAGACCTGGGGTCAACACTGAAAATTAACGTCCTCAGAGGCAGCACTAAATCACTATACATCCTAGTGCTTATGGAGGTAGAGGAACTAGGCATTCTATCTCTGAAGTGTAATCATATCTCGCAGGAACTGCACAAAAGATTAGAATTAATAAATATGGAGAAAATATAATAATAATGCATTTAAAATAAATTGACTTATAATAAACACGTACCCGTGGAGGGACCTGCAGAGTCGGCTGGGTAACTGGCTGGAACTAAAGAAGGACCCACAAGGTCGGCTGGGTAACTGGCTGGTGTAGAAGAAGGGTCCTACAAGATCGGTCGAGTAACTGGCAGAGATAAGAGAAGGGCCTGCAAAGTCAGTCGGGTGGCCCTCAGGGAAGAAGGAGAACTCCATGGGCACCAAGCCTAACGGTGGCAGTGTGTGTGGAGGCCCCCCAAAGAACTCTGTAAGTAGAGTGGCACCGGTACTAGAAGACTCGCCCGGCCAAAATGACCTGTAGTGGTCTACTGGGAAAGAGAAGTCGGCAGAAGGGTCTAGTGTACTGTATCCCGTGAAGTCTGACCTCCTGGGCTCCTGTGTACTCTCCCCAAGGTCCCTAGGAGAAGGGCGAGCATCTACAGACCTCCTGGAAGAGGTAACAAGCTGAGAGCTGGCCCGCCGGCGAGAAGACCAGGAAGACTCTGCCTGAGGTGGCGCAGGTGCCACGACTGGAACTCTGGCATGAGAAGGAACAACATCTGTATAAGTGGTACGAGTCTCGATGTGTGTTCATGCACCAAGAAAATGCATAGCAAATGATCAAATATTTATCAAACTAAATGCTGAAAAGAAGAAAAGAGGAGAAGGGATGGGGTAGTACCTCTTTCACCAGCAACCTATGGAAGACTCCTACGGGACTTACGTCCCCTTGACGATCCAAGCTCCCGTACCCGACGCTCGTACCTCCTAGCGCCATGCTCTAGAGCAGCTCTGAAAGACAGCCGTACCGACGAAAGTCTAGTGTAACTAACAGCTGTTTAAGCGGATGGCTGAGCCAAAAGAAAAGTAGAACCTGTACCAAGTCTGAGTAAGTGCAGCCAGGTCACTATTGCTGTAAAGAAACGAGTCTCCTGTGGTACGCTCTCCATGTGTAAAACATCTGTAACTCCAGAAACAACTGGCCGACCGTCAAAAGCTGTAGCCTGAGAGTATCCGAACTATCTGGCCACTCTATTGGGCTGATAGCCCTCTAATATCATCGTAGTACCTGCTCTATAACACAGCCAACCAGAACGTATGCTGAGGAAGTACTCAGTAACTGCTAAACTCTGTCCACGGAGCAGAAGTGTGCGCCTGCCTCTATGATCAATCCCATCCACTACAACAGTACCTCTCAAGTGAGGCGGCAAACCAAAGACATCTGGCTAGTGAACCAAAGAGAAACGGTCTCTAACCAACTGTGGTGCAAAGAAGAAAAGTCGGATCCTCTCCGACTATAGGGTAGAGGATGCCTGAGAGAATAGGAGAATAGTGGGGTACCCTCTCTCTGAGAAGTAAGAAGGAAACTCCAGAAAGAAAATGCACCCTGAACATGCAAGTGAATCCATCCATACAAGTACTGCCACGGTAAAGTCAAGTCTTGTAGCTCGAGAGAAGCGGCCTGAGAAGTAGTGCGTAGAGACCTATAAATCTTAGCAAGTGTCGCTAGAGCCAAAGCAAGTCTCTGCCCCTGTGCTAACTGACTGGCGGCCAAAAGTACGCTACATCTAACTGATCCTGCTCTGAGAGGAAGAACAAAAGTGCAGAGCCAAGTAGCCAAAAATCCCACCAAAAATAAGTCCTCACTGACACCCGGCAACCCTGGAAAAGTACAACTGTAGGCAGAAGAAGGCTCAGCAACATCCTCTGACAATGGAGCACCACGTCCCAAACCGAGTCCAAATGGGTCATGTAGTGAAACTCCAACTGAAGACAGGTACCTATCATAGAGAAAACTACGAATCCAAACATTGACGGGCATGGAAGCCCTAGCATGCCTCGACAGGTCGGACGCTCTATGCGTCTGTCTGTAGTGCTGAAGTACGACAGGGTAAACATCTGGCAGTACTAACCTCCCTCTCTTGTCACCGTCTTCTGAAAGGACCCGCTGAAACAACTGCTCATCTGGAGGAACACACTCCTCAAAGCGGTGCCCAAAAATCGGTAGCCCTGACACTGTCTGGAGGTCTGAAAGAGTAATCGTGAGCTCCTCTGCCCCGATCCAGCAAGTACATCTGCTTGAGTTCCAGAACTAAACTAAGACTCGGGCCCAAGAGGAAGGAAGGAACCCGTAGTCAAACAGTGAGACGTAAACTGCCCCGTAGATCCCCGCTGCTCGAAGAGTCTCTCTGTACACCTGAAGTACATAGCGTGCCCAATAAACATAGCCACTGACTGGGCTTTGAATCTGTCCAACTACTGAGTCCCTCGGCCACTCTAGAGGGGGTGATGACTGTAGCTGACGGTGGCTCAACAAACTCGACTGCCCAACCGCCTCAAGCGTATCTGCTGCTGGCACTAGAACGTCGCAGGTGCCATAGCCAACCTGTGCCACAGAACTCTCTAACGGGTGGTACTCCCCGTACTGTAACCTGAGACTGGTGACCCACCTGTCTGGGTTCTCAGAAGCAATGAAGTCCTCATGAAGCTCTGGAAGTAAGGGGGAACGAGCAAAGAAACTGTGGAAGGTATCCCGCCCCTGCAACATATCCTGATGCTGCTCTAGTCTGTCACGAATATCAGCACTGCCCTGAGGGTCATGCCTGTCGATAGCCGCCCAGATGGCATCCTCACTAGGCTCGCTCGGAGGAAGGTCATCAGGTCTCTGCCAGCAAAACATTCCCTGTACAGGGAAAATAAGAAGGATGTTTCAAAAAAAAGCAGTAATGATAAAAAAAATGCTAAAGGTGGGGAGTTAATAAAGACCGTCAACTAACATACAACAAACATGATTCGCTCTAGACGCGAACCATATTTGTTGGGGGGCATTTGTTGACCCCTGCCACAGGAGCCTTGCCTACAAATGATCTCATTAGTAAAAGCTATGCTAAGGAGTTCATTATGCAGTGGTTTAGGAAGCCATCAAACGAGCCTTTGGATTATTTGGTACATAAACATTTCTCTTATGTCTATAGTTGATCATGGTGGTATGGGAAAGCCAACTCCACAACAACATGTTTATGAAGATGAAATGACAAAGGAATTTTATCTTAAAATGTGGGTTTGTGTTGCCAACAACTTTGATGTGGAAAAGTCATTACAGATATGTTGGAATATCTTAAGAAAGAGATACCTCATTTGGAAATACTTGAGGCACTTCTCTTCAGGCTCAAATCATGTCCAAAAAGTCCATACTAGTGCTAGATGATATTTGGGAGGATGATGAGAAGAAGGATAAGAGTAAATGGGAGGTCCTCGTCCTTTTGACTTATGGGAGTTTGGAAAGTAAAATTTTGGTAACAACTCGAACGAAACTCAGTTGCACTGATATTTGCAAAGGTAACTAAAAAGAAAAAAAAATAATTAAATTAGTGGACCTCGAAGAAGATCAGTGTTTGCAACTCCTTGACTCTCATGTATTTGCTGACGAAGAAAATCCTAATGATTATAAAGGATTAAGATCCATTGATGGAAAGATAGTTAAAAAAAAGGGGCTTCTTGGATCTCCATTGGCTGCAAAGGCCTCGACGATATTCAAACGATTTCAGATTGCAAAACGGACAGCGCCATTGCGTCCGGATCATCGTCACCATTAAGAGTCTATATTTTATTTAATAAATTTGGACCGTCTGAGATGGTGGCAAATTTCTAAGCAATTCAAATATGATATAAAGGCCAGCGTTACGACGGAAATGAGGCCTCGAAGACGCTCGAACGACGTCCGATTGACAAACAGACAGCACCATTACGTCCGGAACATCGCCGACATTCAAGATATACATTTTATTTAATAAATTTGGATCATATGAGATGGTGGTGAATTTCTAGGTAATGCAAATACGATATAAAGGCCTGTGTTACGACAGAAATGAGGCCTCAAAGACGCTCGGACGACATCCGATCGACAAACGGACAGTGTCATTGCGTCCGGAATGTCGTCTACATTCAGGATATATATTTTATTTAATGAATTTATATCGTCTGAGATGGTGGAAAATTTATAGGCGATGCAAATATGATATAAAGCCCCG
>NW_021320016.1:336127-363050 GCF_001605985.2 Dendrobium catenatum | reverse complement strand
GGATCGGCTTGGAAAGGGCACAAAGGCACACACTAAACATTATTCCGGCTACTGCAGTCAGGTAAAAAAGGGAATCCAATCATTCCTCTATATTTTTTCTGCATCTACTGATTTCCACTAGGGATTTACATAATTGTATTGTCGACTCATAGGTTGTTCATGGATTTTGCACTACCATTTCCATATTTCTTAAAATATCCTTAATATACTTTGATGGTGAAGAAAAGTTCCCATTATCCATTTGTTTTACACCAAAGCCTAACGAAAGTAATTAAGTTTCTACATCATGCTCATTTCAACTATTACTCATTGTTTTGAAAATCATCGCATAACATTTTAGCGAAGATGCAAATAAAAGTGTCAATCCACTATATCGAATAATGAGAATTTCTTCTTGACCTTTTATAAAAAGAGTGTAGTGGCTACACTACCCTTTTTTAAACCATTCTAATCCAAAAAGGAAATGAGCTACGTCGTCGTACCATCCTCTAGGTTCTTGCTTTATCCATTGACAGTGCGCTCTTAATTTAATACGAATGGGTTGGAAATTGTGAACTTGTTAAAATCCAGGGTTGCTTGCAACATAGACATCTTCCTTAATACTCGTTCAGAAATGCACTCTTTACATACATGTTGATAAGCTAAAGTTCTTGAAGCAAGCAAAAAGCTTAGAGAACTCTTATGGCTCTAGTTAGCAACCGGGAAAAGGTCTTCAAAGTCAGATTCCCTCAATTTGGTTGACCCCTTAGCTACTTAGTCTTGCTTTATCCTTATGATTGGTCCTGAATTCATTCACCTGCTATGCTTGAAGACCCATTTCTGTTCCAACAACACTTTGTTCTTTAGGTCGCTGGACTAACTCCCAAACATCTATCCTGGTGAATTGGTTCAGCTCTTCTTGCATGCTAGAATCCAAAATCTATCTCCTAAGGCTTGATCTATACTTGTAGGGTTCTATCATAGAGATGAATAGCTGAATGAAAAAGGGGGACTTTGAAAAACCTCCGTCCAAGTCCATGCCTAGTTCTTACACCTTCTGGAAGGGTCTCCTAAATTTAAAACTTCTTTAGATGACTTGAAGAATATCTCCAATCGTCTAGGAAAAATCTTCCTGAGGTTCGACCCTGTTCTCCTAAGGTCATAGTCGCTCCACTCCTTGAATTGCCCCTATATTCATCATCTTTCAATTTTAGATTGCTGAGGCTTATCTTGATTCATCAAATACCACATGGGTGGATTCTTCGACTACAAGGTTCTCTTATTAGAAATTTTAAGGCCTTACCTACAGAAGAATTAACTAAGAAGACACCCCATCCGACTTGGATCAAGTTCCTAAGGGATGTTTACCATTATGCAAGATGAAGCACGTTGCCATCCAAGACATGTAAATTGTTGGAAAGGTTTGGTGTTCCCTACCCTTAAGGAGTCATAGAAGTTTTCAGCTTCGATTCAAGGTTTACTCTATTTAAAATAAACAAGCGTGGTTGACTGTCTTCTGGCCCAAATAGATACTAGGGAAGGCGTATACTTCGCTTAATCATTGCCTAGCATGCTTCACCAAATGCTATTCTTCCCTTTCTGATATACCATTTAGTTGGTTGTCTAGGGGCTGGAGAAATTGTTTCTATTTCCTATCTCTGATCAAATATGACTCAAACCTTATCATTTGGGATAGCTCTCATCCATAGATCGCTTATGATTGTTGATATTTTCACAAACCTAATTTTTCATTGAATCGATGTGGAGAAATACTTTAAATCCTCCAAAAAGACTTATTTTTTGTAGTGCTGAAGAAATCTTACCCAAGTAAATCTAGTGAAGGCACTACAATCAAAAATTCAGAATTCTTGCCACTCTAGACTGTGGCCTGTTTATACAAGGGTTCAAGTAATTAATGTGGAGAATTTTTAGGGCCTAGAGGTGTATCACATCCTTAATGAGTGAAAGGATGACGTGATCTGGTTTTGTTTCTAGTTGGGCAAGGCATCACATTAGTGATCCTTGGTAATAGTCGTAACTAGGTACACTCTAACGAGGTTTTTCTGTAGTGATTTCTTAAGAGTTTTCATATCTTAGCATGGCATGTCTCCTATGGCATAGCCACGAGGCATCATATTATTATTTTAAACAGAATGATTTGAGCTATCAATGCAATCAAGGTTCTAACATGGTAAACATTTGTTCATTCGTTTTTCCTTCTAAAACTAGTTATCAAATAAACTATCAGGCATTTATCAGATAAAAATTTAATGTCGAAACCTTTTTGGTCACATCAATTGACTAATACTAAGTAAGTATGCCAACCCTCAACTAATAAACATTGTCAATTAAAAAATTCTTAGTATTACCAACAATACCCTGAGCCTATACCTTCCTGGTAGTGTTGTCTTCCAACGGTACTTTGCCTCCAGTTTTTGGTCTCGTAGGGATGAACTTCTTCAATCTCCAGTCACTGTGTCGCGAGCAGCCACTATCCAGGTACCACATGCTTCACTAGGTCTTTTGTTGAGAGAATCCCTACCAATTCTTCTTCAAAAGATAGAGTTGGGAACCCAGTGAGTTTGGGTCATCCTAATGGCTTGCATGAGATGAGATGTATGTCATGCTATGATGTGATGGATACAATTTAGGTCTCCATACAAGTGTTTCATGGGTGTAATTGGCATGGGCGGGCTATGTTGACCAACATGCCACAAAGAACTTACCTAACACCCAGGAAATATGGGTTTTACTCAATCTAATGTGTTGTGGTGGTGCCCTTCTAAAGTTTTTGTGATGTGATCTGTGTTGTGTGTTTTAGTTACGCTCGTGGTGGCAATTCTTTCTGTTCTTTTTTCTTTATTTAAATATATATTTGTGATATGTTCAATCATCGACTTGCTCAGAATGATAAACATGCTCATTAATGATCTATCTACCTTGCTCCCTACTCAGTAGTTTTTTCAACCATTACATCTAGTTCAAATAGAATGTTTAGGATTCAGGCCTATTAGTGCAATTGCTTCTATTTAGCATTCAGAACTATTCAGATTAATGTACATACGAGCATCTATGATCTCTATCAAATCAGAACAATTCCTTAACTAAGTGCTGCTTGTTTGTAAAGAACTACAATTTCAACATTAAGTCTTAGCATGCATCTATTTTTCACTTGCCTTATTACGAGCCATGAGATATTCTCAGAATAAGCAACAATTCGTTCATATGAAAGTTGACATACACTTCATTCTTGACTCTGATTATGAGTCAAGGTTATGTTAGCCCATAAGACACAAGTTAGTTAGCTCCTCCTTCCGTGTCTTTAGAAGATTCTGAGCAGAGTCAGCCCAAAAAGCTTTCTGCTGTCTTTGCCTCTATCTCCTTATATGTAATTATTTGTTATTCCTTTCCTTAGCTGGTTAGAGCTTTCCGATTGGGTGCAATCGCTCGAAGGTGACCTGGCTTCCTGCATTCGAAAAGCAGATTGTATCAGCATGAAACTTTGATTGACCATAAAGCATTTACCTTATGTCCAGCTGTTCGGATGATAGCTTCTTTTTTTTTCAGAAATTTTATTGTCAGGTCATCGTGTACTCATCCTTTCTCCCCTACAAGCTTACTTCTGAGTTCTAGCTTTAATGCCACGACCGATCCGCTCCTGTTTGCCTTTCACCTACACACTTTGCCTTGGCTTCAGTCTCTTGCCTCGTATGCAATGTGCAAGACGTTATCAATAGAACTAACATTAAGGTCATGGACTCGTGAGAGACTAGTTATTAGCATCATACGAATTATTAGGTATTTAAGAATTGTTATTCACTGTCTCAAAATGTGAAATTCTCTACCTAAGTCGCATTGCAGGATTCACGATTTGGGTGAACTGTGTACATGTGTCAAAAATTGTTTCGCTAGGTTTATTAGAGGAATAAATCATTAATCATGCAGTAGAATGTTAAGACTAGATCTTTACTTACGTGCTGTCCTTGTCTGATGAATCACAGTTATTCACCTATATCTTTCCCTACTTCCGATAACACAAGGTTAGATACTCTCATATTAGTTCCAGATTTCAATGCAAAAAAAAGCAGTTTAAGCACTTAGCTATTCATTGGGATAACTCACTAATCCTCATTGGCTCCATTCTAAAAGGTACAGGCCGAGTTACAAAACCATTAACAGTTTTAAACGGTTGCGTGCAAAACATAGCATCAATACTACACACATGCGGGTAATCTATAAATGCAAAAAGGTAGGACTATTCTATGTTCCAGAAATCAAACGGTATGTTATCAAAATGGTGGACGAGTATTTGATAACCTCCGAACAGTGTTATGAGTACCAAAATTCGACTGATGATCATTTTTTTCAAGTTTTCCTAAAAACACATTTTGAAAAAACTAAGCTCTGATACAATGATAATTACTAAAATAACAATGAGGGGGGGGGGAGGAGTGAAAAACTTTTTCTCAAAAAAAGAACCCTAAATGGAGTTCTAATCGTTTTATTTATTTTTGAATTTTTGATGAACAAAATTTAAACAAATTTCTTTCCAAAATTTCACCACGCAAATATTATGAAAAATTAGTGCAAGGTAAAAGGAAATTGACGATAAGGGAAAAACCCACTCCAAGGTTTTATAGTTGGTTCGGTCAAAAATGACCTTACGTCCACTCCCCGGATCCTCCGCTCTGGCGATTTTTACTACCAATAATAGTCTCCTTTGCCCCCTTTGCTTAAGGCGGAGAACCTTTACAAACCTCCTTCACCAACCGGCATGGCGAGGGCCAAAACTCTATTTTGGCCCTCCCTGGCGGGTAGAGAACCTTCTTATTGTTTTTTTTCTTTTTTTTTCTTTTTTTTTTTTTTTTTTTTTTTTGTTTTTTTCTCCCTCCTGGAGAGGAAGAGAACCTCGAGGTCATTGGATGGTAGACGAGCCTTTCCCTGGAGATCCTCTTAAATTCGTTCTAGGGCCATAGGAGGAGCAAGATGCAGCATTCGAGCAAACCGTGTGTCGTCCCTCACACCTCTTCTCCCTTCACAATGCTCACCTTCTCCTTCCTCTCTTCAACCCTAAAAAACTTCTCTAGAGCTCTCTCCCTTGGAATCCCTCTCTAACCATGTTCTCCCTCTCTATAAAAATTACTCAAAAAGGACGAGATTAACACCTAAAACAGGCTCAAAAAACCCTCTAATATCAAAAGTAGCTGTTACTGTTCGTACAGTACGATTTGACATCGTACAGTATGATCTTCATAAACAGACTTCTTCCTGGTACAAAAATGTACGAACAATTAAAAAATAATTCATACTGTATGATATAATATCGTACGGTATGATCCACAAAATACTATTCGTATAGGATGATGGTCTGGACGACCAGATGTCGTCTCTGTTCATTATATGGTACGATTACTATCATACGGTACGATGATACAAAAACCAGGAGATCGTCCAGGATGATATCCGGGACGTTCAACCTTCATCTCTGTTCATCATATGGTACAATCTTGTTCGTAAAGTATGATGTTCAAAATATAATTATGCCTGAATTACATGCACTAATCACGGGTTAATTTAAGTAAGTATTTAAAATAAATCATACAGTACGAAAATAATCGTACAGTATGAACGATGTAAAATCACTTACTTAAACTAAATTACGGCTAGGGTTTTGGATCTGAACATATCGTACAGTACGAATTGAGTCGTACAGTACGATCTATTCACAGAATCGTCCACATAGCTCGGATCGTACGGTACAAATTAAAATCGTACAGTACAATCTCCAGAGAAGAAATTCTATTACATTTTGTATTTAAAAATAAACTCTCCCCCTATGTGAGTGCATGGTTGCTCTTACTCTTATTCATTTTGTGGCCAGACTCAAGAAAATAAAAATATAATAAATTGAAAAATACAATATCTGACTCATACTCCTAATCTACCCGTTCTTGAGTCTTCCTTTCTTCCTGAGTCACTTGTGATCTTTGTGAAATGTTAGTACTCAAGGACAATAGCAAATAAAATAATATCCAATGAAAAGTTGTTTCAAAACAATCATTATTTGGCATCATCACAATCTCAAACTCGAGGTCATGGGTTGCAACAAAAATATCAAGTTGAAAGTGGATGACTTGAAAAGTGATCAGTCATAGCTTGAGAATGAAGAAGATATTGCACTCATGATGAGGCATTTTAGAAGTTTTCTAAGAAGAAAGCAACAGAGATGTTAGCAGTGGAATAAGGGTAAGTTCCAAAAGAATGCAAAAGTTTCTAATGATATAATTTGTTTTGATTGCAGCAAACCTAGACATTTCAAATCTGATTGCATGAATCTCAAAGCTAATCATAGCAAAAAGAAAGTGGAGGAGAAAACCAATGTTAAAAAGGGAAAGAAAAGATTACAGAGAGCTTTCTAGACAGACTCAGCTTCAGATTCCTCTGAAATATAAGTAGAAGAGGAAGTCATAAACTTGTGCTTAATGGAAGATAAGATTGATCAGCTGGATTAAGAGGAGGTATGTGATTTATCCTATGACAAGTTATTTAAAGTTTATGAGAAAATCCATACTGCATATAGGAAACTAAAAAAATTGTATGCTAAACTGAACATAAAATATTCAAATTTATAAGAAGAGTATGAAATCCTTAGGAACGATCATGCATCTATTGATATCAACCACATGATATTATAGGTTGAATTTGATGATTTAAATAAGAAATATGATTTATTAAAAGCATTCTATATTGAACATGGGAATGAATGTAAGGTGTTTATAGATGAATCAAATCAAAGAGATTATGAGTTAAAAGTTGACAATACCATTCTATAAAGTGCAAACTCATTTCTAAAAAAAAACTTAAAGCTTTTAAAAAAAAAATAGGATACCCCCTACACTTGAATAATTTTTCAATCTTGATCAGAAGCAAAAAAATTTAAATTCTAGGATAAGATAGTATAACTTACATAGATTGGTAAATCCTTTTCCTAGAGTTAAATATTTTTCAAAATGATTGTTCATATCTCTCACACTTATACAATTTATAGTAAAACACATATAGTGTGGAGACCTAAGATACATAAAATACAACATATCAAATATGTATTTAAATTATCATTGCCAAGTTCCTAAGTATACTATTTGATAATTTTGTAGAAACACTCTTATACAAGTTCTCGTGAGAGCATTTGGTACCAGGACAATGGATGCTCGAAGTATATAACTGGAGATATAACTCAATTCATATTATTGGGAGCCAATAATGGAAACAAAGTGACATTGAAAGATAATACCACAAGGAAAGTTGTAGGTACATGTATGGTTAGCAACAAGAATAACTTCTTTTTTGAGAATATATTATTAGTTGATGATTTAAAATATAACTTGTTGAGTATTAGTTAGCTTTGTGATAAGGGTTGTAGTGTTAAATTTTTTCCTATAAGCTACATTATAAGCCAAAATGGTATCGATGTGTTGCATGGAAATATGGTAAATAATGAATACATGCTTGATTTAAACTTTGTTAACTCTTCTAATTCTTTTTGTCTTAAAATAATCACTAATGAATCACAATTATGGCAAAAAAAACTTTGTCATGTAAGCATGAAAAATCTTAGGAAGATTACCTAGAAAGAGTTTGCTAGAGAAATTCCCAAATTAGACTTCACTAAGGATCACCTGTGTGCTGCATGTTAATTAGGAAAATAGGTGAAGTCCTCACTTCATTCAATTAAAGATCTTAGAACTAGAAAACCACTAGAAGTCATGTACATAGATTATTTAGAACCGATTAGCACTGTAAGTTTAAGAGATAAAGTTTTTGGGTATATAATCATTGATGATTTTTCAAGATTCACTTAAGTCAAATTCTTATCTCAAAAGAGTGAAGAATATTATGAATTTAGAAATTTTTTTACTTGGATTTAGAAAAAATTAGGGTGTGGAATTTTTTTAATTTAAAGTGATAATGGAGGAGAGTTTGAGAATAAAAAATTTAAAAATTTTTATAAAGAGGAAACAATTAATCACAATTTTTTAGCACCTAGGATCCCTTAGCAGAATGAGATTATTGAAAAAAAGAATAGAACTTTGATAGAAGCTACTAAAGCCATGTTGGCTAAATATTGACTTCCAAAGTATTTTTGGACTGAAGCAATATGTACATATTATTTTGTTCTAAATTGGGTAAACATTAGACCCAAGTTGAATAAGACACCCTATAAACTTTTGAAGAGGAGAACACAGAATTTTTTACATTTACATGTTTTTGGATGTAAGGTGTTCATTCATAATATTGATAAAACTCCTTTAACAAAATTGATTCTAAATCTGATGAAAGATTTTTTCAATTATATTCTAATGTTGACAAATCCTATAGGGTTTTTAACAAGAGGACTTTGGTAATTGAGGAGATCACACTTATAGTTTTTAATCAATCTGGTATTTCTAAAGAGATAAGGTTAGAAGAAGAACATATTAAAAATATCTCCCAAGGAATTGAAAAGATAAATTTTGAAGAGAATTTTAGAAAAGAAAATATATTGCCTAGAGAATGGAAATTTTCTAAGAGTCATCGTAAAGAATTAATTTTAAGTGAATTAAGTGAGGGTGTTAGAACTAGGCATGGTCTTAGCAAATAAGTGAACCACTCAGCCTTTATATTAATGATTGAACCCACTAATATAAATCATGTACTTTTTTGATGAATTTTGGATTTTGGCCATACAAGAAGATTTGAATCAATTTGTTAGAAATGATATTTGGTAATTGATTGAAAGGCGTAAAGATCAAAGTATTTTTGTAACTAAATGCGTATTCAAAAATAAAATGAATGATTCAAATATAGTAGTTAGAAATAAGGCAAAATTGGTTTTGAAGAAACTTTTGCCTCTATAGCCAGACTTGAAGCGATAAGGGTGTTACTAGCCTTTACCTATTTTAAAGATTTTAAATTATTTCAAATGGATGTTAAGAGTGTCTATGATACAAGAAGATGTTTATATTGCACAACCTCTAGGTTTTGAATATTCAAAATTCCCTAATAATGTGTTTAAATTGAAAAAGATATTTAATAGACTAAAATGAGAACCAAGGGCTTGGTATGAGAGGCTAAGCCCTTTTTTCTAGAATGATCTTTTGTTAAAGTAAGTGTGGACACCACTCTCTTATTAAAAAGAGTAGGAGATAACATACTCATTATTTAATAATATATTAATGATATCTTATTTGGATCCACCAATAAAAATCATTGTGATTATTTTTTTAAAAATAATGAAAAGTGAATTTGAAATGAATTTGATGGGAGGCTTAAGCTATTTTCTTGGTTTTAGTATAAAGCAAAATAAGGATGGAATATTTCTTAGTAAGTCAAAGTATATTAAGGACATCCTTACGAAATATGAAATCGATAATGCTAAACTAGTGAGTACACTAATGAGTTCCTTATTGAAGTTAGATAAGGACTCTAAAAGAAAAATCTATTGGTCAAAAGAAATTTAGAGAAAATATTGGATCATTACTTTACTTAACTACTAGCTGATCAGACTTTATGTTTAGTGTTTATTTGTGTGCTAGATTTCAAGCTGATCCAATGGAATCACATTTGACTGCTATTAAAAGAATTCTGATATATCTCTTAGGAACTTAAAACTTAAGGATTTAGTATCCTAAGCACAACACTTCTTTCAGAATTTATAGGATGTAGGGGTAATCAGAAAAGTACTTATGGAAATTTTCAATTCATAAGAAACTCTTTAATTTCTTGGTCTAAAAGAAAATATAATTCAATAGCTTTTTCTACTATAAAAGTAGAATATATTACCTTAGGTAGTTGTCTGGCACATGTTTTTTTGGTTAAAACAACAACTTATTGATTTAGAATTTTCAATTAGCACTATCCTAATTTTCTCTGATGATACTAGTGCCATATGCATTTCAAAGAATCATATTCAATATTCTAGAACCAAGTATATAGATATATCAGTTCATTAGAGATTATGTGGCTAAAGGAGAATTTGAATTATAACATAATGCTATTGATAATCAACTTACAGAAATTTTCATAAAACCACTAGCTTCTGAAATATTTAGCACTTTAAGAACCGGATTTGGTGCGATTGATATTAATGCTTAAAATTATAATTATATAAATTAGATTTATAATATATTTCACTTATGTTGATGTGTTTATTTGGTTTTATTGTTTGTTTGATAGTGATTATTTGTTTCTCTAGTATGTATATATTTTTTTCATTAGTGTTATTTTTGTTTTTATTTTCATTATTACATGTCAGGAATCTTTGGTGATTTGATTTTGAAAAGAGTTTTTTTTTATCATATCTTGAGTTAATTTTTCTTTCGTACTGTACGAACCACTTTTGTATTATACGAATTGGTATCAAATTGTATATGATATTTTTTCTGAGGTGAATAGACACAAATGAATTTTTTTAGTCTAATATATTATATGATACATCTCCGTATTGTTTGATATTTTATTTTTTCATCTATATGATTGGGGACAGTTTTCCAAATGTTAGTTATCTTTCACATATCATATGTATCAAATCCCATTCCATCTATACGATCCTATAGTTAGTTCTTCATTTGGACAAACCTAATGTAAGTTATAATCTTTAATATTCTAATCATCCCAAATGAACAAGTGTTCACTTATACAATTGTCATGGTCAAAAAGGTGTACGAAATGATTCCCCAGGAATGGTAGTTTACGTAAAGTCATTTCATTTTTGGCAGTTTTCATTCATATATACGAAAATATTTTTGTCTCGTACGATTTTAAAATTTTATGTACGACCAATTTTTTTATTGTATGATAGGTTATTTTTCTTTAAATAGAAAAAAATTGATGGGTTTTTTTCACAATCTTCTTCGATCTCAAACCATATCATGTCCAAGATCTTGAAATGGGCTGCAGCAGTAAACGTCCATGAACTTTCAAGGCCTGCCCTCTTGTTAGGGTAGACTCGACGAGAAGTTTCTCTGGAAAGATAATGAGGAAGACTATGATCATTACTTTGAAACTAAGATTACTTCATCTCATCTCTTAATTAAAAGAGACATTAACTTTCCATTTATGCCTCTGTTTGCTTCAACTCAATTCTCTTTTATCCTCACTCTAATCTATGCCTATCATCATGACACAACATTCTTTTTTTTCCTTGGAAACATGAGAGTGAAGGATGATCACACTAGGATGACTTTATATGTCTTTAAGTAGCAAGTAGAAATAACCAAGGAAGATTTAGGCACCTTCCATCATGTTAGGACTAAAGGGGTTAGGATGCTCATAATGACCTCTAGATTTGATTTTTACTGGTCTAAAATTAATCGGACTTTTAGAAGTGTTGCTCAAGTCAATCAACTTTCACGTGTGTACACCCTAAACTAAAATGCTAGGATCATACAACATGTTTTGAGGACTTCTATTATTCCTAAAGCTGGTGATCGTATCAATCTAACTCCTTTATTATCTACAGTCAACTCCTTTATTGTCTACAGTCACATACCTTCTCATGACCAATACTCCTATAAATGAAGCCCAACTAGTTATGGACTATATCTATATGCTTTCTAATATTGAACTTCCTCATAATGGGAGTAAGAAAAATGTGGTTTTAAAACATTTGGTTGCCTATATTTTAGAAAAGAAGTTCAAATTAATCCATCATGATCCTCCTACTCAGCTTCCTATCAACTTTATTGTTGCTTCTTTTAATGTACTTTTTAATCGATACCAAGGTATTGAGAGAAAAGAATGTAATGAAGAAGCAGTAATTGCTCCAGCACCTATACCTGCTCCTAGACCCAATCTACATTTCTATCAAAAAAAGATCTAGCATTTTAAAAGACTGGAATCTCATTTTAATCAATATTTTGATCAAATTGAGACTCACCTAAACTAGTAGGATGCGAGGTACAATGAATACATGGGGTGGATTAGAGGATAATCGACTATATCAACATGTAAGTAGCTACGATAAATATCTACTTTAAGATGTTCACCCCTCATCCAACTCCAGACCAAGGTCCCTCAAGATTTTAGTTGTTAATTCTCTGTTATACTTGTTGTTGTGTTGATCTTTTGATTTCATGTAATGAATCTGCTATGTTGTGTTATTACTTTTCTGTTATGATGTCATTGTTGGATGCATATGTTTCATGTATATCTATTTCATGTGATTAAAGGAATGATGTTTTGTCTTATGTTTAAATTATTATTCTTGAATTATTTTTAAGTTTTTATAGACTAATCAAATGTAGTTGATTTATAGAATGAAAATTTTAAAAACTTTACATTATAAATTAATTTCCTTACAAAATTTAATTTCTCAAAATTTTAAATTTATTATACTTGTGTGTAGATTAGAAGATCATCTTCATGTTCTTATAAACAAATTTTATTAAGCTATAATTATTACAAAATAGATGTTTTATTTTTATTTTATGTCTTTTTTAATATGTATATTTTTATTAATTATTGGAGTTTGTTTTAAGATTGAATGAATTTGGAAAGATCAAAAATGTAAAAAGATGCAGAAAGCGTGCCAGAAAATTGAAAAGATGCACAAAATGGGTCACAAATTTGAAAATATGCGCAATGTTCGTCAAAGTAAAAAGAGGCATAAAATTAGCCCAAACTAAAAGATGCAGAAAGTGTGCCAAAAATTGAAAAGATGCAAAATATTACCAATTGAATATTTTACATTGTTCTTTCCTTTATCTTTCTATATCCTATTCAAATCCATTTAATCAATAATAATTTGCACTATTGAATTATAACCTAATTAATCTTTTTTTCATCATTTTTGCAATAATTATTTTTATTTGTTATATCTATAACAAATAGTTAACCTGATTGACTTTTCTTATCTTAATTATTCTTTGATTTAAAATTTGAGACTTTACTTTTTGCATTAGGACATTAATGTTGTATTTGCAAATAGTTTAAAATCTTCTTCTTAATTATATCTTTGATTTATCAAAACAAACTTATATTTTCAAGAGGTTTTTTGGTTTTTGCTATTGTCAAAAGGGGGAGTCAGTGTTTATTATTTGATTGTGTAATTTAATACTGTGTGTTTAGTGTATTTGATTGTTAAGTATGGTGTATATGTAAAATATTGTTGTGTTTTTATGTGTATTTTTATAATGTTTGTGTGTTTACTGTGTTTGATTATTATTTATGGTGTGTATGTATATTCTTTTTATGTTTCTATGTGTATTTTTTTTATGTGTGTATTTTTTAAATTTTGTTAGCATTTATTTTGTAATTTGTTATTGTTTTGATTTTCAATGGAATCCATTGCTTTTAATTGTGCATTCTTTGAAGGGGAGCTTAGGAGAAAAATGATCTTAAGTGTTAACTTAAACAATTGTTGTTTTGTCATTATCAAAAAGGGACATTTTTGCAACTTAGATTTCAAGATTAAGTTTTATATCATTTGAGTTTTTTTTTTTTTTGAAGGAAATGTAGCAAATTGCATTAAAGAGAAAGGAATACAAACTAAGGACTCATAATAGTGGATTCGTCCTTTAAAAAAGACATAAATAAAGGAGGAACCTTATTTACACTAACATCATCCCAAATAAAAGAACTGAAAATGCCATATTTAGCACATAAATCCGCTAACTTATTGCAGCATCTATCGACACAATTAAAAATAATATGGTTAAACTCATTAAATAAATAAACATCTTCATACCTTGAGTCTCCACTTTTTTTTGGCATTTCTCAAAAACTTCATAACATCGACATTGTCTCCTTTGATTATGATTCCCTTGTACTTAAATATCCAGTCTTTTATCATCTCCTTTATTGATTGTGTGGCCAAAAATTCCAAAGAAGATATGTCCCAATGAACATACAGTTTGCCAAAAGCCAAGAGGAATCTTCCTTTATGATCACGGAACACCTCTCCAATTCTAGCTTTGTAAGAGGTAAGTAAGGTAGCATCCACATTTACTTTTATCCAATCTTATGGAGGGGGATACCAATGGAAATTTGATAGCCTAGAAGGCTGATTAGCATCCCATATACCTGAGATTCTACCAACTCTTTAAGCAAAAATTGAAGCATAATTCATAGCATTAGAAGCTATAATCAACGAGCTATCTTCCATCCCATTGTGAATCAATTTATTCCTTGACTTCCATATGAAGTACACCATGGCACAATACAAATTAATCAAAAAGGAACTTTGACTGGAAAGCCAATTATAGCACTCTATTAGGGAATAAAAAACATGAACTCTAAAGCCCCATTTTCCTATCTAATGAAGAACTTCCTTCAGCTTATCACACTTACCAGCAACATGATCACTATCTTCAATATCATTACAGCTTCTCGGACAGTTATTCTCCCTTTGCAATCTTCTATATTCAAGGAATTTATATGTAGACAGGCCATTATTGAAAATTCTCCACCATAGAGTCTCCACCTTTGGGTTCAGTTTTCCTTTTTTAATCCAGCTCCAAAATTGCTTCGGAGCAGAATGAATTACCAAACACTCAAACACCATAAAAGATATGGACTTCCCATTATTATGAAACAACAACTCTATTTTATCTTCTTCCAATCCATTGGGAATATTAGTTTGTAAGATTAAGTTTGCAAGTTCTTCCCCCATGAATCTACTCATAGCTTCCACATTCCAACCTCCATTAGAAAAGAAGTTAGAAACATAAAATCTGCTGCTATCATGAGAAGTAACAAAGGTAGGACATTTGCCAATACTTTTATCCAAAATCTATATATCATTGAATACATCAATATCTTCTCCATTAGCAATGCTCCATCTAATTAAAGGCCTTAGAGATTTACCTCCATCCAAGATGATCTTCCATGTAGGTGAGCCTATCGTTTTTGAATCTATATTTTCCAATAGATTTCCATACTTTGGATGGAACACTTTATACAACAAGGATTCTTTATCATTAATGTACCTCCAAGCAATTTTGGATCTCAACGGACCTACCTTAGTAGAGCAAGAATGAAGAAATCTACCTCTCAATTTAATTGGCAAGCATATGATGTTCCAATTGACATAATGGATTCCATGTCTTCCATTAGATTTGTTCCAAATAAAGCTTCTACGAATCTTGTCTACCTCATCAAGTACACTCTTAGGCACAAGAGAATTAGTAAAATGGAAGATGGTGAATGATAACAAGATTGTTTTAGTTAATAAAATCTTACATGTCAGGGATATCAATTTTCCTCCCCAAATGCTTTTCATCTTCAAAGCCTTATCAACAATAAACTGAAAGTGTTCTTTAACTAGCCTTCTCAATGCTAGCTTTACTCCAAGATATGACAACTCCTTGGCTGTTTTGAACCCATAATTCAGGCAATAGAATTCTTCCTTCTTCTTCTTACTATTTTACTAAACACCATAGAAGATTTGTTGATGTTAATAAATAAACCTGACCAACCACAGAAATTTCCCATAAGTATTTTTATCTCCTTGACTACCTTCAAGTTTGCTTCCGAGAATATAATCACATCATTTCTTTTCAACAAGTGGGAAATTCTAGGCCCACTTGCACACAATCAAACTCCAATTGAGTCTCCTCTTTGTTTAAAAGCATTTGATAACAACTATTCACAAAGGATAAAAAAGTATGTAGATAAGGAACATCCTTAACGGAATCTACTATGACCATCAATCCAATTTGACAAATTCCCATTGATTTGAATAGAAAATTCTGAGTTCAGAACACATTCCAAAATCAAATTTGAAAATTAAATTGGAAAACCAAAAAAAATCAAAGCTTTTGCCAAAGTGAGCCATCCCATTGAACCATAAGCTTGCTCCTTGTCGATTTAGAAGGACACAAAACCTTTTGAAGAATGGGAATGCCTTAGTTTATGCATAACCTCTTGAGCGATCAACACGTGATCTGATAAGTATCTTCATTTTAAGAAATATGCTTGCTCTTCTGAGATCAGTTTAGGGTTGATAGGAGACATTCTATGCATAAGATTTTTTGCCACCAATTTGTAAATTGTTTTACATAAGCTTATAGGTCTATAGTTTGAAGGAGCTAATGGATTGCTAACTTTTGAAATAAACATAGTAATTGTCTCCTTCCATTTAGAATCCATCTCGGATGATTCAAAAAAACCATTTATTGCATTCCACAAATCTAATTTGATAATCTCCCAATAAGATTTAAAGAAGGAAAATGTAATACGATCATTACCTGGAGAGATGTTATTTCCACTATGCTTGACAACTTCTTCCATCTCTTCTATAGTAGAAGCTTTAATCAACATTCCTCTGTCACCATCATGTAGATAGCTCTACGGCCTAGGCCAGTCTTCAAGCTTGCAACTATGGTTTTTCCACTTCTCTTTGTAATAACAAACCATAACATCCTTTATATGAGATTGATCCTCAATAATTTCTCCATTTTCATTTTTGATTTTTGAAATGAAGTTTGAATTCCTTATAGCCGAGGAAAAAGCTTGAAAGAACTTAGAATTTTGGTCTCCATCCATCATCCACTTTACCTTAGCCCTTTGCCTCCACCAAGTATCCAACCGAGCTAGAGTTGAGTTGTGTTCTCCCACCTTCAATTTTAGAAACTAGCATTCTTCTTCTGATAGTTCTCCTTCATTAGCCTCTTTCAATTGAAGACCCTCTACTTGTTTCAACAAATCATTTTTCAATGAAAATAAACTAAGCTTCTTTGCTTTGCTCCAATAGAATAAAGCCTTTAATGAATTCTTCATTTTATAATTCAGGATATGAGCTGAACTACCTTTTTATTTCCTTAACTAGACATTTCTCACCTCAGCAGTCGAAGCCTTGTTTGATGTCTAAACATCTACATACCTTCATACATTCTTATTTGATTTCTGAGCCATAAGGTTTTAGAGGATCGGGCAATGGTCTGAAGCCACACGAGTCAAATGCCTTACCATAAAATGGTTAGAAGAGTTTAGAGCAGTCTAGTTTAGGAAGCATCTATCAAGTGTTTCAAGGATTCGGTCCACACCTTTTTTGTTGTTACACCAAGTGAACCTTGGTCCCACATAACCAACTTCATGAAAGTCATTGCAAGCTATAAAGGTCTTCATCTCTTTAGGTCGTATGGAAAGTTTGAATCTTTTCCCTCCCCTCTTATCTTCCCTTGAAAGTATACAATTTAAATCTCCCCTTATCACCATAGGCAAATCCTTAGAGGAGTAGAGTTCCAGCCTTTCCCAAAGTCTTCTCCTTCTATAGATATCCTTGTTGCCATAGATTGAAGAAATCCTCCATATGCCTTTGTTAGGAACCTCCAAATCACCAATAATAAATTGTGATAAAGTTTCTAAGACTTGAAAATTAGCCATATTTGATTTCCACACCACAAGAATACCCCCTGAAAATCCTTCTAAAGGAACATGAAAAAAATCCCATTCAGAGCCAACTAATTGATCAACTTCTTCTCTTTCAAAAATTGAGATTTTGGTTTCCAATAAACCAATAAAGAAGACTTCATACTCATTAACAACCTCCTTCAAGTAAAGAGAAGCTCTCCTCTTCCAAGATCCTCTACAATTCCAAAATGCTATGGAAGAAGTCATTGAATAAAAGGGGAAGAAGTCCCCATCTTATCTTTAATTTTAGCTTCAGCCCTCCTACTCCTAGGAGCTATGTTAATAGGACCCAATCCATTTAATTGTTCAGATCCTTTCCTCTTAATATTAGAGGATCCTCCTTCCTTCATATCAACAACCTTCTTCAATTCCTCCATGTTACTTTTAAAATTAACTTCTGTGTCTTTGCTTAACCCGTTCAATCCTTCAGTCATATTTGTATCAACCATTAAAATTAACATCTTTGTCTTTGCTTAACCCGTTCAATCCTTCAGTCATATTGGTATCAACCACCTCTAAAAAAATAATTTCTCCTTCCTCTACCAATCCGTCTAAGGTATTGAATTTATTTACAAAGACAATATTAGAAGGTTGGATGGTCATACAATTAGTATCATTGTTCTCCATGGCTAAATTAGTAAATGTATTTTGAATTTGAGTCTTCTCAGTCTCTAAGTCTTCAACATTTTTCCCTATTTGAAGATCAATCTCCTCCACAGATGAGTTCTTCACAGCTTCCACTGGTCTCCATATCGGTTCTTTTGTGACAACTTCATATATTTTATCTACCATTTGAACTTTATTCCGAGGGAAAGAATTCCTGATAGCTTTTTTGTAATTCCTTTTCCTCCCATAATTAACTTGCAACCAAGGAATATATCCATCTTTTGCAGCATTTAGAACTTCTGTATTTATATCATTGTTAAACTTTGAGCTACCTTCCTTCATTACTTTGAGCTACCTTCCTTCATTATCTTTGAAGAACTTCCCTCTTCCTTTGAAAGTATGACTTCATCCATGCACTTCTCTAAGCATTCATTCTTCATGTGCCCAATTTTTCCACAAGTAAAAAAAAAAGTTCATTTTTTTTTCATATTCAATCTTTTGAAAGAACTTACCAAAGCTCCCTTCCACCCATACTCCAAGAGGCAATTGAGTGTCCAATTTCATACGAACACAAACCCTCCCAAACTCCCTCCTACCCCATTGGAACATGTTTCCATCAATCATGTAAGGCTTTCCAACCATTCAGGCAATTCTACAAATGTTGATTTCATCCCAACATTGTAATGGAAGGTTTGGCAACCTAATCCAAATAGGGGCACACAATCCTTTTAAGGATGACGGGGAAAAATTTGGCGAACATTTGTCCATTCTGACGATCTTCCCATTAACAAACCTAGGACCATTTGAGAATACTACATCCGAAGAGTTTTTATCATAAAATGAATAGAGGACCCAATCTAATCCTAGCATTGTCAGATGAAACTTCCCAAAGGAGCCCACTGCCTTCTAAGCTCAATGCTGGCAATAGGGAATGTGACTTTGCTTCTAAAAACTTTGATTATTATTAAATTTTGAAGCCTCCTAGAATTTTCCAGCTCGTTATCCACATGCAATTTAACTGTTGATCCATCTTCAGATAAAAAATCTCCTAAATCTAGATCTAGTACCTTTATATTCTCCTTCTTACTCCAAACATTTTGCTAATTATTTGACATATGTCTCATTGTAACTTCATTCTGGACAACATTTCACATCCCCAAATCTCTAGTGTTACATTCATGAACTCTTACCAAATCAAAATTAGTCAATTCCTGGAATCAATTAACCCCAGCAGCAGCTTCCTTCAAAGATCTCTACAAAGCATCAACGACAGCTTGATCACAATCACTACCCAAACACTTTGTTTCGACAGCAGTGTTTTGCATTGCACATCCTCTTCCAATGATCAAATTATCTTCTAACATAATCTTTTAAATTGACTTCGTCGATGGAGAAGCTTCCCAGACTCCATTACTCCAGGAAATTTCCCTGTTTTGAACTGCACAATAGCAGTATCTTCAACTATCACACTTTTCCCTATAACAACTTCAGAAACATTTTTAGAAGACTTAAGCAGTCCTCCTTTATTAATAACTAATGGCATTCCTGATCGGATTTTAGCTTTTGTCCCTTGAGCAAAACCTAGAAGATCGTGTCTAAATACAGGAGGATATATTGAAAATGACCTAACTGTGACATGATAATTCCCTATAGGAATTTGTCGAGCATCTACTGGACCACCGACCATAGGTGGCTGGCAACCCTCCGTCACCATCGGCTTCAGTGGAAAAGCCGCTAACTTGAAATTTGAAAAGCAACCATAAAACTATCTATTTTTTTTAGAGCTTCTCTCTCTAACTTCCTAGGAATTCTAATCATATCATGTGAGTTTTTGATGATACTAAAATATTATTATTATGATTACTAATTCTCCTAACACATTGGATTTATTTTCTTTGTGTTGTTTGTGTGAACTAATATTTCAGAGAAATTATACACCAGACTGTTGAAGACTTTAAGATAGATTAGATTAGAGTTTCATATAATGAAGTCTGTCATTTTTATATTTTTATTGAGTCTAAGTGAGTGTGATTGTAATTAGGTAACCATACACACACACACACGCACTGGGGGAGTGAGTCAAAACTTTAAATTTAAAAATGTTTGTATTGTACGAAATAGAGTTCAGATAGATGACTCATAGAGTATAAAATAGGTGCGTACCAGTTCATCTAAAATTTCACATAAATGTTTTATTTGATCGTATTATATGATGCTTGGTTCGTACAAATAACTCATAGAGTATGAAATGGAGTCATCCATGTTCATACCAAATGAAGCATGATTTTTTTAAACAATTCATATTATATTTTTACTGGTTTGTACAGATGATTCATAGTGTATGAATTGGGTTCATACAGGATCATACCAGAAAAATTAATTCAATTTAGAACTATTCATATTCTATAATGTCGGTTCATACAAATGACTAACAGAGTATGAAATAAGGTTCGTATAAGATCACATATAAAATTTTGAATAGTTCATCTAGATGTAGTTTGATCTTACTATATGATCTGAGTACATTCAACATGAAATTTTTAGTTTTCTAGATGGTTTTTCTTGTCTTTCATATATAAATGTCCTAAAAACTAACACTCAATAGATCTTTCTATGAATTTATTTCAAAAGTTGAAAAGGATAGTGTTTTAGGAGTGAATATAGAGAGATCTTTTGAGAGGAATTTATGAGGGGATTCATAAGGTTACCAAAAGGTAAGGATCTCTTGTTTGTTGTTCAAGTTTCTCCCTAATTCCTTGAAGGCTTTTGATAAAATATTTTCAAAGAAGATTACGATACTGTGCCATCTCCAGGAGGGTGGGAGAGGACATTGGTACTCTGCTATCATTAAGAGGGTGAAAAAGGATGTTGGTATTCTGACATCAATAGGATGGTGAGAAAGGATATCAACACTCTACCGCACTGAGGTTGGTGGAAGAGAGTTTGTAAGGACTTCTCTGCCTTGTTGTGGGAGCAAAAGAAGAGTCGCTTTGATTTAGTGTAATACCTGAAGAAAGAGTCTTCATGGAGTGGACATAAGTCTAGTTAGACTGAATCAATATAAAATTTGGTATTCTTCTGTTCTTTTACTTTTGACAACATTTTTATTTTCTGCACTTTAACTTATTGTGGTTGAAAGGTATTTGTGAAAATCTATAATTTTGTTATATATCTTTAAATGATTTTCTAAAATCCAAGAGAATTTTTTTAACTTACCAATTCACCCCTCTCTTGGTTTGTCTTAGGGCAGTTATGTTAGGTCTAACAACCTACTCGAATATTCACAAGTTTGGACTGAACCACTGTAAAATTTTGGTGTTCTTCTGTTCACTTTAATTTTTTTTTTATTTTTATTTTTCCACACTTTAAAGTTTTGGGTTGAAAAATCTTTTTTGATAATCATATCTATACATCTACATATTTTTGGATCATTAATTAAATTTTCTAGAAACAATATTTCAAAAATCAAAAAGATTTTTTAAATAACCTATTCACCCATCTCTTGGTTAGCCATATGATAGATTTATAAGGTTTAACAACCCACACAAACTTTCAAGTGGTATGAGACCAAAATTTCAAAAATTAAAATACTTTTTGAACAACGATCATAGCTAATTTTGGAAACAAGAATACTTCTGATGGATATTCGATCACTAGACCACCTTTATTCGATAACATTTAGTTTGATTTTTAAAAAACAATCATGTCTAGTTTTCTACAATCACTTGACTATCACATGTTAGTATAGGAAGGTACAATAGACCTACTAGACTTATTGATGACATTTGAATTGAAACATTATTTACTATTTGGATATTAGAAGAAAAAGACTTAGCATAGTTAAATGCTAAATGTTTAAATAGTTTTTTTTGTGCCTTAAAATCTGAGTATTATATACATGTTTCAACTTGAAAAATTAGCAAAGAAATTTGGGGACTTTGCATAACTTCTGAAGGAACAAATGAGGTAAAATAATCCAGGTTGAACATTTTATTTCATGGTTATGAACTATTTTGCATGAGATCAAATGAATTAATTTTGAAAATATATACACAATTTACTCAGATTGTTACCTTATTTCATGCTTTAGGTAGATAACTAACAAATTAAAAAAAAAACATAATAAAATCTTATGTTATTTATATATTGCTTATGATGCAAAGATTACTTCCATAACTGAGTCTAAAGATTTAAACATATATTCTATTGATAATCTGCTTAGATCACATATTACTTACGAGCAAAGAGAGAATCAAAGATAGATTGATGCATGTGACAGGTAAAAAGTGAAGAATATTGCTTTTAAAGTTGATGATTCAGAAAGTGATCAATGAATGCTAGATGATGAGGAAGATATTGTTCTTATGATGAAGCAATTCAAAAGTTTTCTTAGGAGAAAGTAATGAAGACATCAACATTAAAATAAAGGTAAATTGAACAGGAATGCAAAAGTTTCAAATGAAGTTATTTGTTATAAATACAAGAAGCCTAGATATATAAAGACTGATTGCTCAAATCTCAAACATAACCCTAGTAAGGAGAAAGTTGAGGATAAAACTAATTTTTGAAATGGAAAGAAAAGACTACAAAGAGCTTTCTAGGCTGACTCAGCCTCAGACTCCACAGAAATAGAAGTATAAGAGGTAGTCACAAACTTGTGCTTAATGGAAATTAAACTTGTTTATTCAGATCAAGAAGAGGTATGTGACATATCTTATGATGAATTATTTGATGTTTCTGAGAAAATCCATAATGCATATAGGAAACTAAAAAAATTGCATGCTAATCTTAATATTGAGCATTTGAATTTATAAAAAGAGCATGAAAACCTTAGAAAAGATCAAATAAATATAGATAACAATCCCATGACTATGTTAGATGAATTTAATAATTTGAATAAGGAGCTTGATTTATAAAAAGCATCTTCTAATAAACTGGAAAATTATTTTAAGGTTTTTATGGTTGTATTAGACCAAAGAGAATATGAGTTGAAAGTTATTAATTCAGTTTTAGAAAGAGCAAACTCATATCCTAAGGAAAAGCTAAAAGCTTTTAAGGAAGATAAGACACCTCCCACATTTGAATTATTTTACAATCTTGATCAAAAGTATATAATTTCAAAATATAGGAAAATAAATTATAACTCACATAAACTGGTAAAACCTTTTCATGGTGTTAAATACTCTTCATGTGGAATGATAGAGCATATTTCCTGTAGTTGCTTTATTCATAATAGAACATATTTATGGAGACCTAATGTACTTAAATTACACCATATCAAACATGCATATGGATTATCTTTATCAAGAGGTGAACCCAAATTTATTTAGGTTCTAAGTCTAACATTTGATTATTTTATAGAAATGCTCTCATTTAAGCCCTCATAATTGGTACCTATATAGCAGATGTTAAAAACATATGACTAGAGATATGAATCAATTTATATTATTAGAGGCCTAGACTAGAGGCAGGATAACACTTGGATATTATATCACAAGGAGAGTGGTAGGATAACGTATGATTGGTAATATAAATAATTTTTTAATTGAGAATTTTTTATTGGTGGAAGGCTTGAAACATAATTTACTAATTATTAGTTAGCTTTGTAATAAAGGTTTTAAAATAAATTTTTTGCCTATAAGCTACATTATAAGCCAAAATGGAGTTAATGTGTTACATGGAAATAGGGTAAATAATGTTTACATGTTTGATTTGAATTATATTAAATCTTATGATACTTTTTGTTTAAAATTTGTTACTAATGAATTTAGTTATGGCATAGAAGACTTTATCATGAAAACATGAGAAATCTTAGAAAGAATACCTAGAAGGAACTTGTAAGAGGCATACCAAATTAGACTTCACTAAGGATTACCTCTGTGATGCATGTCAATTAGGGATAGAATTTAAGTTCTCCTTTCATTAAATAAAGGATGTTAGAACTAACAAACCCTTAGAGGACTCTTCACATGGAACTCTTTGGACCTGTTAGCACTAAAAGTCTAGAAGGAAATCTTTTTGGTATATGATTGTTGATGATTATTTAAGGTTCACTTGGAGTTTATTTTTATCTCATAAGAGTGAATCATTTAAAGAGTTTAAAATTTTTCTACTTGGATTCAAATGAAGCTAGGTTGTGAAATTCTTGCAATTCAAAGTGATCATGGAGGACATTTTGAAAATGAAAAATTTGAATTTTTCTTACAAAGAGAAAGGGATTGATCAGAACTTTTTAGCTCCTATGACTCCACAAAAATTGGGGTTGTTGAAAGAAAGAATAGAACTTTAGTAGAATTTGCAAGAGCGATGTTTGCTGAATATTCACCTCATAAATATTTTTGGGCTAAAGCAGTTACTACAACATGTTATGTTCTGAATAGGGTGACCATTAGATCTACATTGAATAAGAAACCCTATAAGCTTCTTAAAGGTATAATACCCACTCTATCACACCTACATGTCTTTGGATGTAAAGTGTTCATTCGTAACAATAGGAAAACTCTTTTAAGAAAACTTGATCCTAAATCTGATGAAGGAATTTTTCTAGGATATTGAAGTGTTGGAAAATCCTATAGAATTTTTAATAAAAAGACTTTGGCAGTAGAGAAGACCACTCATATAGTTTTTTATGAATTTTATATTTATGGAGGGTTAAAGTTGGAAGAACAAGATGTTACGGATCTATTTTCATGGATGTTGATTTTGATGATAGCAAACACTCTTATTGCAAACACTACTATTTTGACTTTGATGATATGTTCTCTACGACTGCCTTATCTTCTGACATTTCAGGTCCACACGATCAGACTGCAATTTAAAACCAGCTCAAGATTGGGTAGACTAGGTCTGAGTCAGTTTGTCCATTTTTTCCTTTCTTGAGTCTATTGTATTTGGTGTGGCTCATGATGCTTTGTAACTTGGAGGATTTCTGACTGTTCCATAGAGTTTACTATTTTTGGTAACATCATCTCGGACGATATTTATATCATCCTGGACGATCAGTTCAAAAGTAGAAACCATAATTAGGGCATCCTTATTAAAGCAGCCGTCATTATGCAAAAAATATCATCCTGGATGATTATGTATCAGCTAGGACGATAGGCTCAAAATAGAAAGAATCTGCCACCAGATCTATTTAGGAATTACTTATTTTTGGACATCATCCAGGGGATCATCCAAGACTATAAAATATCATCAAGGATGATCCAGGACTTTTTTTCCAAAATTAATCTGGCATTTAAGGAAATCAATTATGACTTGATTGGATGATTAAATCGTTATGGATGATAGCAGGATCATCCGGGCGCTGGATGATTGGACATCAGATAGCTCTTTTTTTTGGAGATGTTAAGGATGATATTCCACGATGTGTACTGATCGTTCCGAAAGATATATTATCGTCCTGGATTATATATTTTCATCCTGGACGATATGAACAAATTTCTTCTAATCATCTCAAATCGTCCTGACTAATTGGGCTTATTTTGCACTGATCGTACCGGATGATATTAGTATCATCCTTGACGATAAAGTCGGGAACTTACATTAATGAGCTCATTTTGAGATCTTCTATTTAAGCTATGACATGACACTTGGTAAGTGTCTTTTGGCAGCCATTGTAGCTTCATTTTTTGGTGGAGACATGAAGAGAGAGCTTAAAAGAGAGTGAGGAACGGGTGAAGTCTGAGAGAGGGAGAAGATTCTATGAGGGGGGACTCAAGGGAGTGTGGAGGGGGATTCCATACGGTTGCTCCGGCAGGCTTGCACCTCAATACCATCGGATTCAAGGCTCGTCTTGAGGGAAGTTCACAGAAGAAGAAGATCTCTTTGGTGTCAAAGGACCCAGCGACTCTGCTGCACCGGGGAAGGTGGAAGTGATTTTGTAAGGGCTTCTCCGCTTAACTGTGGGGGCTGAAGGAGAGACACTTAGTTTAGTGCAATACTTGGAGGTTGTCTCCAAGGAGTGGACGTAGGTTAAGTTTGGACCAAGCCACTATAAATCTGGTGTGTTCTTTCTTTTATTATTTATGCATTTAATTTTCGCACTTTAATTTTCTTTGTGGTGAGTTTGGTTAATGTTTTTGTTTTCAAATTATTTTAAACAACCAATTCACCTCTCTTATTTAGCCTCGGGCTAGTTCATAAGGGGCCTTACATTCCTAATGAACTTTCAGAAGACATTGAAGAAAGAACCAAAGGAATTGAAAATAGAAATCATGAAGAAATGGTTGAAGTAAAAAAATAAGCTGCCTAGAGAATGGAAATATTTTAAAAGTCATCCTAGGAAACTAATTTTAGGAGACAAAAGTGAAGGGGCTTGAACTAAGCATGGACGTAGAAAAGAAGTGAACCACTCAACATTTATTTCAATGATTGAACTCACTATTTTGAATCAAAGACTTTATGATGAATTTGGAATTTTAGCTTTGCAAAAAGAATTAAATCATTTTGTTAGAAATAATGTTTGAGAATTTGTAGAAAGAACTAATAATCAAAGTATTATTGGAACTAGGTGGGTTTTAAAATAAGATGAACGATTTAGGTGTAGTGGTTAGAAATAAGGAAAGATTGGTTGCCAAGGGGTATAATCCAATAGAAGGAATTGATTTTGAGAAGAATTTTGCCCCTGTAACTAGACTTGAAGTAATAAAGGTTCTTCTAGCTTTTATCTATTTTAAAGAATTTAAATTATTTCAAATGGATGTTAAAATTTCTTTTCTTAGTGGGGAGATGAAAGAGGACGTTTATTTTTAGCAACCTCCAGGCTTCGAATATTCCTGGTTTCCTAATCTTGTTTTTGAATTGACGAAAGCATTGTATGGACTAAAATAGGCACCTAGGGCACGGTATGAAAGTTTAACTATTTTCCTATAAGAAAAATCTTTTTTCAAAGCTGTTGGATAACTATGGCACGCCAAGAAGGGGGCGGGGGGGGGGGGGAAGGGGT
>NW_021320016.1:285218-333118 GCF_001605985.2 Dendrobium catenatum | reverse complement strand
TGGTTTTTTTTTTAATTTTTATTAAAAGAAGGAAACTAAAATGAATTTAAAGCTATTTTGAGAAGAAAAAGAAAAATAGATGCAGGAAATGAAAATAGGAGACATAATATTTTTATACTGTTTGGCCTGAATTCCAGTCCGACCTACGTTTACACTAGTCAACTCTCAGGCTAGAATTCACTAATCCCAGGTTTGCTTCGTAAACCACACTTCTTTAAACAAAAGAAGTTCTTTACAACTTAAGTACTCCCCTACAGAGGTTAGGGCAACCTAATTTAATTACAATTTAAACTGCACTAAGCTAAATGACTTAGATCAAGAAAATACAATATACAATTTGATATTAATAATACAAGCTCAAATTATCTTGCAATAAAATTTCCACAATATTTGAGATGATCTTACAAATTGATTTTAATCACGTCACTAATTACAAATAGAATATTAAATTTGCTCACATTAAGATAGATTTATATTTTATTTAAAATAAAAATAATATTTTAAATAAAAATATATTATTGCTGATTTAAACTTAACTCCTTAAATAAAAAATAATAAGATTTTCAATGTAAATCTATGCCACATTTAAAGAAACTAAGTTACTGCTTTGCTAACTTTATGGATTTAAAAGATGTATTATAGAAAAACTAATATAAAATTCTCAACAAGTATTTCATAAAATAATAAAATATATTCAAGAAAGAAATATAAGGTGAGAGCTAAAAGAATAACATGTAAAAATTTAGTGAAGGAAAGCAAACTCAAAAACTCCAAGAGATGTTACTCGATTTGGTGTGTTGAGGCTTTCCAACCAAGAATTAGATCTCTCAAATAAAAAAGAGCTCTCAGAATAAAATCAAAGTTTATCCTCTTAAAATTTAGCATGAAAAGAAGGAAAGGAAGAATGGAAGAAATTGCTGGAGATTTCCTTTTTTGTGTAGCCCTTACATGAAAAGGAAGAGAGGTATTTAAGAGAAAGGGTAAGTAAAGTCAAATTTGAATAAAAACTATTGATCAAATATTAATTTATTAACTAATAATATTAATTTTGATCAAACATTCATTTGTATTAAATAGAAATAAGATTCAAATGGCTATAAAATGACTAGCCATATGGGAAAGTCAAAAAGTCTTCGTATACATCCAAAATAAGGCAAAAAAGACGACCCAACAAATTATATTAAAATTAGATTATGTTTGAAAATTCATTATAATTTAAAATAAAATCTAATTGAGTCGTATAACCTATCAATTTCTATCTACCAAAAAAAAAGTTGAATGCAATAAATTAACCACGTTGCTTTGTCAAAATAAATATCATATGTAGTAAATAACACCTTATGCACATTTTTAAAATATTTAAAGATATATTTGAATATTAATATAATAATCTGATGTATTTATAAAAATTAATTATAAATTAATAAATTGAGGTGAAAACAAGTTAATTTAAAATGAATAAATAATAAAGCTTTACCATAATAAGTTATTACATTTATTTTCTTAATTATTAACTTTCATATTTGATATAATTATATCATCAATATGTTATAAATTTATTTAATAAAGAAATCTTATAGATCTCTATATCAGATTATATATAATTAATATATATATTAGATTGTGAGCATATCAAATCTTGCAAGTAAATATTAATGAACCATTTGATATGTTGCGGATCATGGTTTATGATTTTGATGATAGCAACATTACTTATTTCTCTCACGATTGCCTTTTGTGCTAACGTTTTAGGTCCACACGATCAGACTTGCAATTTGGAACCAGCTCAAGATTGGGTAGACTTAGGTCTGTGTCAGTTTGTAATCTTTTTCCTTTCTTGAGTCTGTTGTATTTGGTGTGGGATCTGTTGATTTGTAACTAGGATGATTTCCTGTTGTTCCCTATAAGATTTTATTTTTGGTAATATTGACCGGGACGCATATTATATCTCCTGGACGATATGTTAAAAATCGATACCCAAATTAAAGGCATCCTCATTAAGGCAGCCGTCATTGATATCGCCTGGACGATACATGTATCGGCCAAGACGATAGTCTTAATTCAGAAAGAATCAATCACCATAAATCAGTTTGAAATTCTTTGTTTTAGGAAATCGCCAAGACGATATTTATATTGTCCAGGCCGATCTAACTCAATTATGCCTAAATTGATCTGGTATATTTTGAAAGCATTAATTGTTTATTGATATGATCACATTGGCTGAGACAATCGCCTGATTGGCCGGGATGATGTCCTGGATGATCTACATCGGACATCTCAATTCAGGCGATGATCAGTATGATTGAATAGTTTTAAAACTAAAATCCGGGCTTTTTTAAAATGATTTGCTCTAGTGAATGATAAATTTACCTTATTATTTGATGTAAAAACCAGTAAGAAATGAATTAATAACGATGAAATTTAGAAAGGTTAGAAAATTTGATTTCGTTAACCCTAGCTCACTCCTTAAAGGTTAAAATTATTTCTAAACAAAAATTTAGATTAGAAAATAAATTAGACAAGAAAGGTTATCTTTTTAAACATCATTTTATAAAAATATCTAGTAGAATAATATTGTAAAGTAATCAATTAGAAATCATGATATTCAAATTCAAGTGTAGAAGATATTAATCAGCACAAGGAGTCTTTAAACATTTTAAGGATTTAAAAGAAAGGAAAGCTTTTGGCGCACATTGCCTATCTTTTAATTTTTGATGCACTTCATACATCTTACAATTATTTGGAGATCATTGTGCATTTTTTTCAATTATAGGCTCATTTTGTGTTTTGCATGCTTGTATCCTTTTTAAATCTTTTAAATAATTTCTCAGTTGTGAGATTATCTTTGAAATATGAGAGAAGATAAACTCATTCTTTTATATAAGGGTAAACCACAAAAAAAAATCCTATCCATATGATAAATGCAAATACCTTGATTAAGAATTTTTGATAGAGGTTCATTTGTTGCAGATCATGGTTTATGATTTTGATGATTGCAAATACGATTGCCTTTTGTGCTAACGCCTTTTGTGCTAACGTTTCAGGTCCACACGATTAGACTGCAATTTGAAACCAGCTCAAGATTGGGTAGATTAGGTCTGTGTCAGTTTGTAATCTTTTTCCTTTCTTGAGTCTGTTGTATTTGGTGTGGGATCTGTTGATTTATAACTTGGAAGATTTCCTGTTGTTCCCTATAAGATTTTTATTTTTGGTAATATCGGCCGGGACGATATTTATATCATCCTGGACGATATGTCAAAAATCAGAAACCCTAATTAGGGCATCCTCATTAAGGCAGCCATCATTAATATCAGCATGGACGATACTTGTATCGGCCAGGATGATATTCTTAATTAAGAAAGAATCAACCGCCATAATCAGTTTAAGAATTCTTTGTTTTAGGAAATCAACCAGGATGATATTTATATCGTCCAGGCCGATCTAACTCAATTATGCCTAAATTGATCTGGTATCTTTGGAAAGCATTAATGGTTGATTGATACAATCACATCGGCCAGGATGATAGCCTGATCGGCCGGGATGATGTCCTGGATGATCTACATCGGATAGCTTGAATTCAGGGCGATGATCAGGATGATTGAAATCAGTTTTAAACTAATCAGCTTGGACGATCTTGATATCGGCCAGGACGATGTAACCAATTTTCTTCTGATCGTCCCAAATCGTCCCGGGCTGATAGCTGAATTTGTACTGATCGGCCAGGACGATATACCTATCGTCCTGGACGATAACGTCGGCAACTTGCATTAATGAGCTCATTTTTAGGTATGCTATTTAAGCTATGTCAAGTCACTTTGTAAGTGTCTTTGGCAGCCATTATGGATTCATTCTTGTGGTGGAAACATGAAGAGAGAGCTTAAAAGGGAGAGAGGAAAGGGTGGAGTTTGAGAGGAAGAAGATCCTGTGAGGGAGAGGAACTCAAGAGAGTGTGGAGGGGATTCCACACGGTTGCTCCGACGAACTCGCACCTTAGTACCATCGAATTCAAGGCTTGTCTCGAGGTAAGTTCACCAAAGAAGAAGATCTCTTTGGTGTCAAAGGACCCGGCGACTCCGCCGCACCGGGGAAGGTGGAAGTGATTTTGTAAGGGCTCCTCCGCCTAGCTGTGGGGGCTAAAGGAGAGACACTTAGTTAGTGCAATACTTGGAGGGTGCCTCCTAGGAGTTGACGTAGGTCAAGGTTTGACCGAACCACTATAAATACTTCCGCATTTAGTTTTCTTCCGCACTTTGTTTGTGGTGATTTTGGTTGGAGTTTTATCTTTGGTTTTAAAGTTTTCCAATTCACCTCTATCTTTTAATTAGCATTGGGCCAGTTCTATAGGGCCTAACATCCCTAACGAACTTTCAAATGGTATCAGAGCACTTTCTAGTGTCATCTGAGCACTTTCATGATATACTCCTACGATAATATAAACTCCTTCAGGTTGTCCATCTTGGTCCATCTGAATATCAACATTTGATTGAACTTGAGTTGTATAATATAAATTTCATAAGTAATTACTATGCACATCATTATACTTGAAATACTTAGCATACAAATTAGAACATCTAAGCATATATTTATTATCATCAAAATCACTAAAATAGGTCATGAGGTAGATAATATTAATAATCTCCCTCTTTTTTATGACGACAAACTTATTTTGTGTATAGTTATAACAAAGGTGTAAATTGACCTTTTATCATAAATTGTAAACATTAGAAAAAATATATATGATAATTGAGAAATATTGTTGAATGCTAATTTTCTAATCAAAATAATTCTCCACCTAAATATATGCATGTAAAATGAATTATTACCAACATATGTAATTCTTCTCCCTCTTTGACAATATCAAAAGAAAAATTAAAAATATAAAAAGAAATTTAAATGTTAGGATCTAACTTGCCAAGCATATACCTTAACATGTAAATTCTCCCTTCAGCTAAAGGTTTAATAAAGATATCAGCTATTTGAGAATCTATGTTCATAAAATCTATATTCACATCATCTTTATTAATATGATCTCTAATAAAATGGTGTCTAATCTCTATGTGTTTAGTTCATGAATGTTGTAGAAGATTTTTTGTTAAACTTATAGCACTTGTATTATCACATTTAATGGGAATATTTTTAATCTTAATTCTAAAATCTTCTATTTGTTGCTTTAGACATAAAACTTGAGCAGCACAACTACTAGCGGCTATATACCCAGCTTCAGTAGTGGATAAAATGATTGAATTTTGTTTTCTAGAAGACCCAGAAATAAGTGATGATCCTAAATATTGATAGGTTCAAAATGTACTTTTTCTATCAACCTTACAACCAACATAATCTCCATCAGAATATGCAAGTAAATTACATAATAATAAATTTTCTGGATAACATAAGCCTAACTTATGAGTTCGAATTAAATAGCAAAATATTTTCTTAACTGCAATTAAGTGTGATTTCTTAGCATTAGCATGAAATCTTACACATAAATATACACAAATATAATATCAGGCCAACTAGCAGTAAGTTACAAAAGTGAACCTATCATACTCCTATAAATTTTTTAAACTATTGGTTTTCCTGATTAATCTAAATCAAGTCTAGTTGATGGGCTTATAGGAGTTTTACTCAATTTGAATCTCTTCATATCAAACTTTACTAATAATTTGTTTATGTACTTGGTTTGACATATGAATGTGCCAGACTCTAGTTGTTTTACTTGAAGTCCTAAGAAAAATGTGACTTCTCCCATCATACTCATTTAAAATTCCTTTGACATTAATGAAGAAAACTCATGATATAAACTTTTATTTGTACTTCAAAATAATATATCATTAACATAAATCTGTATAATTATTAAATCATCTTAAATATTTTTGATAAAAAGAGTTGTATCTACCTTACTTTTTTTAAAATTATGTTAAATTAAAAAAATACCTAACCTATCATACCAAGCACATGGATCCTATTTTAAACCATATAAAGCTTTATTTAATTTATATACATTATTAGGAAAATTAATGTTTTCAAAACCTAATGGTTGTCTACAAATATATCTTGATTAATATACCCCTTCAAAAATGTACTTTCGACATTCATTTGAAAAATTTTAAAGTCCTTAAAATAAGCAAAGCTGTAAGTAATCTAATGGTTTCTAGTCTTGCTATGGGTGCAAAAGATTCTTTAAAGTCTATTCATTCTATTTATGTGTACCCTTGTTCAAGTAATCTAGCTTTATTTCTAATAATACTTCCTGAGTCATCTATCTTATTTTTATATTTTGATCTTGAGGTCTTGCAACTAACTCCGAAACATCATTTCTTATAAATTGGTTAAGTTCCTGTTCCATAACAATTATCCAAAAATTATCTTATAAAGCTTCATCTATATTTTTAGGTTCAATTTCGGATAGGAATGCAAAAGTTCTACCTCATCCCTAAGGTTTGTCCTATCCTTAATTTCTTCGAAAGGATCACCAATTATTAACTCTTTTGGATGATTTGGATTTTATCTCCATTCTTTAGGCAATGAATCATCCTCCTTTTCTTCGAAATTTATTTTCTTTATATTTTCAATATTATCATCATTCAAATCATTTCTTATTAAATCTATAGGATTTTCATCAAAAATTACATGAACAAATTCTTCAAAAATTAATTTTCTCTTATTAAAAACTCTAAAAGATTTTCCAAAAATTAAATATCCTAAGAATATACAATCATCATACTTACTATCAAATTACCTAAAGTTTCTTTCTTAACATTATTTAAAATAAAATACTTACATCCAAAAATATGTAAATGTTTAATCTTAGGTTTCTTTCTAAAAAATATTTCATAAGGAGTCTTTTTAAGAATTGGTCTTAAATAAATTCTATTTGAAATATAATATGCAGTGCTTATTGCTTCTACCCAAAAATACTTTGGAAGTCTACCAAAGTACGATTATTTCTTTCAACTAAACCATTTTGTTGAGGAGTCCTAGGAGCTAAAAAGTTATTTCTAATTCCATTTTCATCATAATAATTTTGAAATGATTTATTTTCATATGATCCACCATGATTTGTTTGAATTGTATGAATCAAATAACCTTGTTCTATTTAAATATACTTAGCAAATTTTCTAAAATAATCAAATGTATTATTTTTATTAGCTAAAGGTAATACCAAAGTATATCTTTAATAATCATCTACAATAACAAATCCATAATTTTTACTAACTAAACTAGCTGTGTTAATTGGCCCAATTAAGTCCAAGTGTAATAATTCTAAAGATCTAATCATAGAAACTATATTTTACTCTTGAATGAACCTTTTATGTGTTTACCATGAATACATGCATCACATATAGAATCAAAATGAAAATTAATTTTTGACAAACCAACTACTAAATTAAGTTTAAAAATTTTATTTAAAGTGTGGATATTAGCTTGGCATAGCCTTCTATGTTACAACCAAGCATCATCTTTTGTTGATTTCATGCAAATTAAATTCAAATTAACATCATTTATATTCTCTAAATCAATTAAAAAACTATTTTTATGTTTATTTCCTATAAGCAAAATAGTTTCATTATTTCTAATAATGAAATGTGAAGCAAAAAAAGAAACATTTAAACCTTTATCGTATAATTGGCTAATTGATATTAAGTTATGTTTTAATACAGAAACAAATAAGTCTTTTTCTAAAGTAATAGAGTTCTTGCATATGGATCCAATGCCAGTAATAATTCCATTTGTATTATCTCCATATGTGACATATCCTCCATCACTTGGTTCTAAAGTAGAGAATTTTTCTTTATCACCCGTTATATGTCTTGAACAATCACTACGCAAGTACCACATTCCTTCATTTATTTTACTTTGAAGGCATTCCTACAAAAGAAAATCAAATGTTAACTTTTAGAACCCAAACATTTTTGGGTCCACATTTTAAATGAGGTATGATATCTATTATGTATGGTAGTTGAAGTTCTTGTATTTTTTGGAACCAATACAAAAGATGGTTGTTTAGCATTTTATAATTTACGAGCATAGCAATCAAATGAGATATGACCTTTTCTACCACAATAATTACATGAAATATTAGTATTTGCATATGTCTTAGCATGATGTCCTTGTGGCATATGAAAAGAATTTTTATTTTATGTTGTACTTGTTGGAGATTTATAATAAACATGTGATTTCATGCATAAATCTATTATTGGTTTTAATAGAAAATTTTCTCTTTCAAGTTTACAAACAAGTAAAGAACTATTTTTATTTTTCAAATCATCACATTCATTTTTTAAATCATTAAAATGCATATCTATATTTTTATGCTCTTTTTCTAATATATTATTTTTTATTTTTAATTGTTTATATTCAATAACTAATTCATTAAAAGAATCATCTAATTCTTCATAAAAAATATAATTCCATACCTCTTTAGAATCACAATCTCATTCACCTCCTGCCATAAGGCAAATGTTTACCTCTTCATCTGAAGAACTTGATTCATCTGAATTTAAGTTGGCCCAAAGAGCCTTCTTTTCCTTCTTGAAATGCTTCTTTTCTTCCTTTTACACTCTTTCTATCTACATCTATCTCTTTCTTCTTTGAATTAATAAGGTCTAGATAATCTCCTCTTATATATCTAGGCTTCTTGCAATGGTAACAAATAATCCCTTCTCATACAAGAAATTTCTTAGTTTGAAATTTATAATTTTTAAATTTCTTATACATTTTATTTTTCTTCCATAGTAAGCTTCCAAGTATTCTTGAAAGAATGGCCACCTTACCGCTATCTTCATTAGAGCTTCCTGAACTAAGTTCATCATTATTATCAACCTATAAGGCAATAATTTTACCTTTCTCATTCTCTTTCTTAGAAGGGCTATCAAATTTATCCCTTTGAGCTATAATATGTTCATGTTCTATCAAAGAACCCAAAAGTTGATCAAGTAGTTAAGTAGATAAATCTTTAGCCTCACAAATTGCAGTTACTTTAGCATCCCATTCTTTGGGAAGGCATCTAAGAATTTTATAGACTAAGTCTTGATTCTTATATATTCTTCCAAGAGAATATATATTAATTATTTTCATAAATCTTATACACATATAAGTAATAGATTCAGTAGGAGACATATGAAATAATTCATATTCATGAACAAATTTATTTATGTGAGCATCTATAACCTCACTAGTACCTTCATAAGTTATAAGTAATTTATTCCAAATTTCTTTTGTTAAAATTTAACATGGAAATTTTCATGTAATCATCTGGAAGAAGCGCACAATGCAAAGTATTACATGTCATAGCGTTTAACTCATCTAATTCCCTCTCTAATGATGTCCATTCATCAAAAGGATTTTCAATTCTAATTCCATTATTTTATTTAGTGCATGTATGATATTGGTGTCTAAGCATATGCCATATAGGAGAGTCTTGTCCTCTTAGGAAAGTACTAATTATATTTTTCCAATAATCAAAAGGAACATTATCTAAAAAAAGACGGTCAATGAGAGAATTGTCCTTCGAGAAGTGAACCCTTAGGAAAACCTCGTGCCATAATTTATAAGTGGATCTACTCTAGGATGTTAAGCTAAAAAAAAAAAAAAAGAGCCAAGGTTCTAATACCAATTGTTGGATAACTGTGGCACCCCAAGAGAGGGGGTGATTTGGGGTTTTCTTAAATTTTTATTAAAAAAGGAAAATAAAATGACTTCAGGCAATTTTTAAAAAAATAAGAAATCTCACAATTTTTATGAAAACGACAAAGAAAAATAGATACAAGAAATGAAAATAAGAGGCACAATAATTTTACTTGGTTCGGCCCGGATTCCATTCCAACCTTCGTCCACACTTTCCAACTCTCGGGCTAGAATTCATTAATCCTAGGTTTGCTTTACAATCCTCACTTCTTTAACTCAAAGAAGTTCTTTACAATCTAAGTTCTCTCCTACAAGGGCAAGTATAACCCAATCTAATTACAATTTAAAGAAAAAAAAAATACTTTGATGAAAATAATACAATCTGAAATTATCTTGCAGTAAAATGTCCATAATATTTGAGATGATCTTAAAAATTAATTTTAATCACCTTACTACTTTCAAATGGAATATTAAATTTGCTCATTTTAAGATAAATTAATATTTTATTTAAAATAAGAATAATATTTTAAATAAAAATACAATCTTGTTGATTTAAAATTTTAACTCTTCAAATAAAAAATGAATTAAAATTTTAATTTAAATCTATGCCACATTTAAAGAAAATAACGTTAAAAAGTCAAAAAGTCTTCATATACATTCAAAATAAGGCAAAAACGACTACCCAGTAAATTATATTAAAATCAGATAATGTTTAAAAATTCATTATAAATTCAAATGAAATTTAAATGAGTTATATAACCTATCAATTTCTATAAACCAAATCAAAAAATTCTAATGCAATAATAATAATTAAACTACGTTGCTTTTCAAAATAATATAATATTTAGTAAAATAACACCTCATAATTTTAAATATTTAAGGATATTTTGAATATTAATATAATAATATGATGTAATTTCTATAAAATTAATCATAAATTAATAAATGGAGGTGAAACAAGTTAATTTAAAATGAATAAGTAATAAAAGTTTTACCATATAAGCTTATTACATTTAATTTCTCTAACTATATAACTTTTCATATTTGATAATAACTATGTAATCGATGAAGGTTAAAAATTTAATTAATAAAGAAATCTTATAGATCTCTATATTAAGATAATCCTAGTCTTAACACCTTTGAAAGGATCACAAATTATTAACTCTTTTGGTTGATTTCTATTATATCTCTATTCTTTAGGAAATGAATCATCATCCTTTTCTTCCAAATTTATTTTCCTTATATTTTCAATATCATCATCATTCAAAACATTTCATATTAAATCTATAGAGTTTTCATAAAAAAATACATGAATGGATTCTTCAACAATTAATTTTCTCTAATTAAAAACACTAAAAGATTTTCCAAAAATTGAATATCCTAAGAATATACCATCATCAGACTTACTATCAAATTTACTTAAAGGATCCTTATCATTATTTAAAATAAAACACATGCATCAAGAAATATGTAAATGACTAATCTTAGGTTTCTTTCTAAAAAATATTTCATAAGGATCTTTTTAAGAATTTGTCTTAAATAAACTATATTTGTAACATAACACACAGTATTTACTGCTTATACCCAAAAAAACTTTGGAAGTTTATATTCATCTAACATTGATCTTGCGAATTCTACCAAAGTATGATTCTTTCTTTTAACTACACCATTTTGTCGAGGAGTCTTAGGAGCTGAAAAATAATGTCTAATTTCATTTTCATAACAATAAATTTCAAATAATTTATTTTCATATTCTCTACCATGATTTGTTAGAATTCTATGAATCAAATAACCTTGTTCTCTTTGAATATACTTAGCAAATTTTCTAAAATCATCAAATACATTATTTTTATTAGCGAAGAATAATTCCCAAGTGTATCTTGAATAATCATCTACAATAACAAATCCATAAATTTTACCATCTCAACTAGTTGTGTTAATTTGCCCAAATAAGTCCATGTGTAATAATTCTAAAGGTATAATTGTAGAAACTATATTTTTACTCTTGAATGAACCTTTCAAATTATTATAATGAATGCATGCTTCATATATAGAATCAAAATGAAAATTAATTTTTGGTAAACCAATAACTAAATCAAGTTTAGAAATTATATTTAATATGTGGACATTGGCATGCCTCAGCCTTCTATACCATAACCAAGCATCATCATTTATAGATTTCATGCAAAGTAAATTCAAATTAACATCATTTGTATTCTATAAGTCAATTAAAAAAAAATTATGTCTATTTCCTATAAGCAAAATAGTTTCATTATTTCTAATAATGCAATGTGAAGCATAAAAAGAAACATTTAAACCTTTATCGCAAAATTGGTTAATTGATATTAAGTTACGTTTTAAATAAAAAAACAAAAAAGGCTTTTTCTAAAGTAATAGAGTTCTTGAATATTGATCCAATGCCAATAATCTTTCCCTTTGCATTATCTCTATATGTGACATATCCTCTATCATTTGGTTTTAATAAAGAGAATTTCTCTTTATCGCCCGTCATATGTCTTGAACATCCACTGTCCAAGTACCACATGCCTTCATTTTTTTTTACTTTGAAGGCATTCCTACAAAAGAAAATCTAATGTTAACTTTTGGAACCAAAATATATTTTGGTTCAACATTCTAAATGAGTAGTATGATATCTATTATGTATGGTAGTTGAAGTGCTTGTATTTTTTAGAACCCATACAAAAGATGATTGTTTAGCATTTTGTGATGTACGAGCATAGAAATCAAATATAGTTGGTGTAATAATAAAAGTGGAGGAGTACGTGTTTGGGAAAGGCTGTATAGGTGCCTTCTCAATTCTAAAGCTTTGGAAATTCTTCCTCAAGTTGTTAACATGCATGTGGCACGGGTGGCTTCAGACACTGTCCGGTGGTTTTTCAGCTGGATTTTAAGGAATTCCAACAATCCAGATTGTTGAGATTTGAAGACGCTTGGCTCTCCTATCCGACATCCTTCAATGTAGTTCAAAAAGCGTGGAGTAAACAACTTAAGGGGGATCCTATGGGGGTGTTAAATAAGAAGTTCCATATTGTGTTAAGGTCTTTATTCTTTTGGAGTAGAGCTAAACTCAAAAATCTTTTGGATCTTAAAGAGAAATTAAAGAAAGAAGTAGCCAATTTACTACTAGATGAAGTTAATGGTGTTGGCAATCCGGAACAAATGATTTCCTTGCTCAAATCTAAGGTTCATGAACTCAACATCACTCTTACACAGCTAAATGTGTGGTGGAGGCAAAGAGTGAAGCTTAAGTGGCTAAAGGAGAGTGACATCAACTCTCAGTTTTTTCATGCCTTTGCAAATGGTAGGAAAAATGGGAATTTTTTCAAGCAATTAAAGGATGAAGATGGAGAGATTGTTACTGATCATGGTGCAATCGAACAAACCTTACTTCATTTTTTTTCTCAAAAATGGACGGAGAGGGATTGTGTGATTTTTGGGTGGCCGAAGAAATTGAATACTCTTAGCAAACAGGATGACGGGTTGCTGGAGACAAACTACACCTTGGAGGAAGTTGAGAAGGTTATTTTGAGTCTTGGAAGCAATATCTCTCCTAGAATGGATGGTATTCCTTATTCATTTAACAAAGCTTATTGGAAGATTATTGCTCAAGACATTTGGAAGACTATCTCTTACTTTATTTCAACCAGGAAGATGAATGATAAATGGAAGGAGACGTTGGTGGTTCTTATCCCCAAAATCCAAAATCCAATAGATCCTTCTCATTTTCATCCTATTAGCTTGTATTTGTCTATTTATAAAATCATTGCAAAATTACTATTAAATAGACTAACTTTGGTGATCAATAAGTTGATTTCGGAAAATCAAGCTGCTTTTCTAAAAGGTAGATCTCTTTCGGAACATGTACTTTTGGTACAAGAGCTCTTTCACAAATTTAGATTTTCTAAATGTAATAAAGGGATGGTGGCAGTGAAAATTGATATGGCACAAGCATATGATTGCATGTCTTGGACTTCTTTGAAGAATGTTTGTAGTTTCTTTGGATTTCCTTTTGGTTTTTCAAAACTTCTTATGGAATGTGTCATAAACCCAAAGTTTAATATTATTTTTAATGGTACCAAGTCTAATTGGATTGAAGCTAAGAGTGGTTTTAGACAAGGGTGTCCACTTTCTCCCTATCTTTTTATATTATGTTCCCAACTTTTGTCTATTAACCTGTACCATAATGGGAATGAATTAGGGATCAAAGTGGATGCTTCGGCCCCTAAGGTCTCTCACCTATTATATGCGGATGATGTTCTTCTTTTCTCTGAAGCCAAATTTGATCATTTGAAAATTCTTAAAAGGATCATTGAAGAATTTTGTAATTGGACTTGGTTGTCAGTTAATATTAAAAATTCTGCCATTTTATATGGGAGGTTGATTAACAGATCATAGAAGAAGTTGCTGTCTAAAATTCTCAAATCTGTCAGATAATACTGTAGGAATTTAAAGTGGTCAGTTAAAGAGGTGCAGGAATTTAAATATTTGGGTATAAATCTGTGCTTAAGAAGAAGAGTAGCATCAGATTTCTTATTTCTTCTTGAGAAAACAGCGGCCAAAATCAATAGTTGGGGGAACAAGTTCTTCTCATTGCCAGGAAGACTTGTTCTAGTGAAGAATGTTTTGCTTACTATTCCTACCTTTTATGTATCTAATTCTTTGGTTCCCATTAATATCTTGAAGAAACTGGAAAAGATGTGTAGAGAATTCATATGGAAGGAGTCAGATAATTCAGCAGGTATGCATTATATTTCGTGGGATGTGATTTGTAAGCCAGGGGATGTAGGGGGAGCTGGATTTCTTTCATCTGCTTCTTTGGTTGGACCTCTTAGAGCTAAATACGCTTGGGAATTCATGAAAAGATCTAACTCTCTACTGTACAGGCACTTAAATGCAAAGTTGGGAATAGTATTTGTATTGAAGAAAGAAAGAGAAGTTGTTATGTTAAATAGAAGATTTTTCTTAATGGGATGTAGGCATTGCGTCCATTACTAAAATGGAATGTTTCTACAGGTAGTGCTATTGATACTATACATGATGTTTGGTTACTTAACAGAAGTATTTCTAAATGGCCAACATTCATCAGCACTATAGTAGAAGAATTCCCAAAGCTAGATTTCTTTATTACAAATAAGGAATGGGATCAGAATAAACTCAGTAATTACTTTAGTACCAAATTAATTAAGCTAATTTTTGCAAATTCAGATTGAAAAAGAAGAGATTGAAGATTCTAGAGAACTGCTGTATAAATTTTCTAGTAAAACTCTGTCTGCTTTGGCCGGAACGATTTGTGATCCTGTATGTTCAGATGCAAGTTGCTGGAAGTGGTTGAAGGTAGCAAAGCTATCTCCATGGGTTTTAAGTTTTTGGTGGAGATTACTGAACAATGGAATTCCTACCTTGGGTTTTCTAATGTATCGAAGAATAATTCAAATAACCTCTGTCCGAGAGGGTGCTCTTCAGCTGAAACAGGGGAACACATCTCGGTTAGCTGTGGTCTGCTACTTCAATTATTTAATACTTTAGACAATTGGGGAATCAAATTACCAAGATACAATTCTTTGATTGATTGTTTGAATAATCTTCAGGTTTTGACTAGTTCAAATCCTTTTTTGGTTAATCTTTACTGTACAGTAGTTTATTTTTCTTGGAAAAGCAGAAATAGTGTTACTCATGGAGGCAAAGAGCTAGGAATGAGATTCCTTTTAGCTAAAGAAGTTGAAACAGCTACCTCATCTATAAGTTGTAAGATCTTCTTGGATCACTGGGGAGCAAATCAACTTTCTAAACTGTCTACTTCTTCTTGGCACCCTCCTCCACCCGAGTGAATCAAAGGTAATTTTGATGCTGCCCTTTTAAACTCTAATGAGGCCAGGATAGCAGGAGTTTTTAGGGATCATAAAGGAAGATTTTTTTTTGCCATTGGGTTCAAATGTGTACATTGGGATATTGGTTTTTTGGAGCTTATGGCCATTCGGGCATTGAAATTCTTTAATTATACTTGGAGCATTGAAGCTAAAGGAATTGTTATTGAAGGGGATAATCACAATGTCATCAAGTATCTTCAAGATTCTTTAAATAAAGTTCCCAATATGGAGGAAACGACTGAAGATTTATCTTTCTTGAAGGATATATGTAACTTTCTTTTTCATTTTGTTCATAGAGATTGTAATAAATTAGCCGACCTCTGTGCTAATTTTGCTTTAGTGGAAGATTTTATTTGGGAGGATCTTTATTGTAATAAGATTCCTCATAGTTTTTTGGTTTTGCTTAAGGATGAGTGTGATAGTCTCTCTATCACCCACTAGATTGTAATAGGTTGTTTTTTTTTTCTTTCTTATTGCTATTGGCAAGTTCAAAAAAAAAAAAAAAAAAAAAAAGAGCATAGAAATCAAATTAGACATATCCTTTTCTACCACAATAATTATACCATATATTAGTATTTGCATATGGCTTAGCATGATGTGCTTGTGGCTTATAAGAATAATTTTTATTTGAGGTTGTACATGTTGGAGATTTATAATAAACATGTAATTTCATGCATAAATCTAATATTGATTTTAATAGAATATTTTTTCTTTCAAGTTTACAAACAAGTAAAGAACAATCTAATAAAGAACTATTTTTATTTTTTAAATCATCACATTGATTTTAAATCATTAAAATGCATCAAAATTTTAATGCTCATTTTCTAAAATATTATGTTTTATTTTTAATTTTATATATTCAATAACTAATTTATTAAAAGCATCAACTAATTCTTTATAAAAAATATAATTACATACCTCTTGAGAATCACAATCTGATTTTCCTCCTATCATAAAGAAAATGTTCACCTCTTCATCTGATGAACTAGATTCATCTGAATTTAAGTTGGCACATAGAGCCTTATTTTCCTTCTTGAAATGCTTCTTTTCTTTATTTTCACTTTTTGTCTCTACATCCATCTCTTTCTTCTTTGAATCAATAAGATCTTGATAATCTCCTCTTATATGTCTAGGCTTCTTCCAATGGCAAGAAATGAACCCTTCTCATGTAGGAAATTTCTTAGTTTGAAATTTATAATTTTAAGATTTCTTATACCTTTTATTTATCTTCCTTAGCAAGCTTCCAAGTCTTCTTGAAAGCATGACCACTTCATCGCTATCTTCATTAGAGCTTGATGAACTAGGTTCATCATTATCATCAACTTATAAGGCAATATTTTTACCTTTCTCATTCTCTTTCTTAGAAGGGCTATCCAATTTATCCCTTTGAGCTATAATATGTTCATGTGCTATCAAAGAGCCTAAAAGTTGATCCAATGGATAAGTAGATAAATCTTTAGCCTCACTAATTGCAGTTACTTTAGCATCCCATTCTTTGGGAAGACATCTAAGAATCTTATAGACTAAATATTGATTCTTATATATTCATTCAAGAGAATGTAATATTTTAATTATTTTCATAAATCTTGTATATATATCAGAAATGGATTCAGAAGGAGACATACAAAATAATTCATATTCATAAACAAGTCTATTTATATGAGCATCCGTAACCTCACTAGTACCTTCATAAGTTATAATTAATTTATCTCAAATTTATTTTGTTGAATTTAAAATGAAAATTTTAGTGTATTCATCTGGATAAAGTGCACAATGCAAAGTATTACTTGCCCTAGCATTTAACTCATTTAATTCCCTCTCTAATGCAATCCATTCATCAAAAGGTTTTTTAATTCTAATTCCATTAATTTCTTATCTGGGTGTATGATGTTGGTGTTTAAGCATGTGCCACATACAAGAGTCGTGTCCTCTTAGGAAAGTACTAATTCTATTTTTCTAATAATCAAAATGAACATTATCTAACAATGGAGGTCGATGAGTGGATTATCCTTCGAGAAGTGAACCCTTAGTAACAACTTGTGCCATAATTTATAAGTGGATCTTCTCTAGGATGTTAAGCTAAAATAAAAAGATCCAAGGCTCTGATACCAATTATTGGATAACTATGGTAGTCCAAGAGAGGGGGAATTTTGTAGGAATAAGGAAATTAAAATGATTTAAAGGAATTTTGAAAACAATAAGAAATCACACATTTTTTTGAAAAATACAAAGAAAAATAGATTCAAGAAATAAAAATAAGAGGCCTAATTTTTTTACTTTGTTCGACCCAGATTCCAATCCAGCCTACGTCCATGCTAGCCAACTTTTAGGCTAGAATTCACTAATCCCAGGTTTGCTTTGTAATCCTCACTTCTTTAAACCAAATAACTTCTTAACAATCTAAGTACTCTACTACACGGACGAGTACAACCCAATCTAATTATAATTTAAACTTCACTAAGAAAAATGACTTAGATAAAGAGAATAAAAAATATAATTTTATGTAAATAATACAATCTCAAGTTATCTTGCAATAAAATATCCACAATATTTGAGATGATCTTACAAATTAATTTTAATTACCTCACTACTTACAAATGGAATATCAATTTGCTCACTTTAAGGTAGATTTAAATTTTGTTTAAAATAAGAATAATATTTTATATAAAAATATCAAATTTGAAAAAAAAACATTTAATTTATTATTAATTTATCAACAAAAATATTATATTTGATCAAGAATTCATTTATATTAAATATACATGAGATTCAAATGGCTATAAAATGGCCAGCCACATGGGAAAGTTAAAAAGTCTTCATATACATCCAAAATAAGACAAAAAAATGCTATCCAACAAATTATATTAAAATCAGATAATATTTGAAAATTCATTATAAATTCAAATAAATCCAAATTAGTCATATAACATATCAATTTCTATCTATCGAATACAAAACATCTAATGCAATAAAAACTAAACCATGTTGCTTGTCAAAATAATATAATATTTAGTAAATTATCACCTAATGTATATTTTTAAATATTTAAGGATATATTGAATATTAATATAATAATATGATGTAATTTATATAAAATTAATCATAAATTAATAAATTGAGGTGAAACAAGTTAATTTAAAATGAATAAATAATAAAAGGTTTACCATATAAGCTTATTACATTTAATTTCCCTAATTATAAAACTTTCCTTATTTGATAATAATTATGTAATCAATGAAGGTTATAATATTTATTTAATAAAGAAATCTTATAGATATCTATATTAAGATTAATATATAATTAATAGATATTTAGATTGTGAGCAAATCAAATCATGCAAGTAAATATTAATGGATGACTAATATGCTCCTATTATAATATAAACTCCTTGAAGTTGTCCATCTTGGTCCATCTTAATCTTAACATTTGATTGAACTTGAGTTGTGCAATGAAAATTCTATAAGTAATTACTATGCATATCATTACACCTGAAATATTTAGCACATAAATTAAAACATCCAAGCATATGTTTGTTATCATCAAAATCTCTAAAATAGGTCATGAGGTAGATAATATCATTAAAAGAAAGTGTGGATACCACTCTCTTCATAAAAAGGGTAGGAGATGACATTCTTATTGTTCAAATTTATGTTAATGTTATCTTGTTTATATTCCACTGATAAAAATCTTTGTGATGACTTTTTATAACAATGAGTAGAATTTAAAATGAGTTTGATGGGAAATTTGGGTTACTTTATTGGTTTTAGCATAAATCAGATAAAGGATGACACCTTTCTTAGTCAATCAAAATATATCAAGGACATCATTAAAAATTTGAAATAGATTATATTGAACAAAAAAAAAATAAAAAAAACTCCCATGAGTTTCTCAGGTCAATTATATAACGATTCTAAAGAAAAACTTATTAAAAAAAAAATTAGAGGGATGATTGGATTATTAATTTATTTAATTACAGGCAGACCATATAACTTATTTAGTATTTTTATGTGTGCTAGATTTCAAGTTAATCCAAAAAAATCTCACCTGATTGATGCAAAAAGAATTATAAGATATCTTTTAGGAACTCAAAATTTGGGGATTTGGTATCCAAGCATGGCTCCTCTTTTGAAATCATTGGATATTCTAACTCATATTTGGTAGGTTATTGGGTTTATAGAAAGGTACTTCTAAAACTTATCAATTCATAGGGAACTCTTTAGTTTCATGGTTTAGTATAAAATAGAATTCATTAGCCATTTCTTCTACTGAAGTAGAGTACATAGCCTTAGGTAGTTATGTGGCACATATTTTTTGGTTAAAATAACAACATACAGATTTAGTGTTTTTAATTAGTAATATTCCAATTTTCTATAATAACATGAGTGCCATTTGAATTTAAAAGAATCCTATCCAACACTTTATGACAAAGCATATAAATATAATGCTTCACTTCATTAGAGACCATGCTACTAAAGGAGAAATTGAGCTACATCATGTTGCTACTGAAAATTAACTTGTAGATATTTTCATAAAACCACTGGCTTTTTAAATGTTTAGCACCATAAGAACCAGTTTAGTTGTTATTAATATTCATGCTTGACAGTTGTAATTTTGCAACTTGCTGTTGTGATGTGTTTCTTTTATGTTTATATTTTTGTTTTTGTTATTTATTTGTGATTAAATTTTCATTGATTTTTGTTTGATTTTGTGATTGGTTATTTTGTTATGATTTGAATTATTTTTATTTTTGTTTTTTTTGACTCAAGGATCTTACTGATATTTTTTTTAAAAAAAAATCTTAATTATCATATGCAAATCTAAAAATTTCTTTTCCATTCATACTATATGAACCACTTTCATACTATACGAAAAAACTAGATTTTATATGATAAATATTTTTTTAAAGTTGGTTAAGATATTGTACTATAACAAGCTTTCAACCATCTCATTGAGGCAAAAATCACTCCTTATCGTCTTCTTATTCAAGAAGACATGAATTTTTTTATAATGTCTCTATTCGATTCTATTAAATTTTTATTCATTCTCGCTCTAATATATGCATTTAATTTTGATACATTTTACTATTTTCTTGCTAAAATGAGAATGAGAGAAAACCATACAAAAATGTCATCATTTGTGTTTAAAGAAAGTGTAGAAATCACAAAGGAGGATTTAGGCACTTTAATTTTTATTTTATGTTGTAGTTGATGTATGCTTTGTTTTTTAGTTTTCATGTGATGGAATTTAGATGTTTATATTTCTGTATTAGTTGTATTTGCAATGTATGTTTAATGAAAAGCTTGTCTTGTGTTTGCATTAATCTTCTTAAATTGTCTTTAAGTTTCTATTTTTCAAATTACTAATGTTGATCTAAGAGAAAATGTTAAAATATTTTGCACTACAACTTAATTTCCTAGCAAAGTTATTTTTCTCTTCTTAAACGTTAAATCAATTTATATATTAAATTTAGATAAGAAGATCATTTTAATGTTTTAATAGATCTGTATCTTATAGTTATAATTTCTATAAAATTAGTGACTTATTTTTTATTTTATTTTCTTATTAAATTTAAAAATAAGGTTTTATTTTGAGGAGTATTCTTCCTTATACGAGAAATGTTTTTCTTTTATTTGGAAGATAATCAAACAAGCTAAGATTTACTGAGTTAGATTGTGGAAAGAATGAAATGTAAAAATATACATAAAGTGTTCAAAATTTGAAAAGAGGAAAAAAATGAGCCCAACATGAAAGGATGTGCAATCTTCACCAAATTTGATGAAGAGGCATAAAATGAGCCCATACTACATTTAGTTCTTTCATATATATCTTTAATTTTTTAGAAAAATCCTTGTATTAAATGATAATTTCAACTATTAAATTTGAAACTATAAGATTTCTATTTAATTAATTTTATGATAAATATTCTATTTGAAATTTCTACTTTCTAGAGCGAACATTGAACCTGTTTAACTATTCATCTTATTTGTTTTTTGATTTAAATTATGAGTCATTTCATCAGCAATTTAATATTGTTTTTGCAAGATGCTAATTTTTTTTCTCTTATCAACTTTTTGATTTGTCCATAACATCATAAATTTCTTAGAGGATTTATCCGTTTTCTTCTATATTTTTGTTGATGTCAAAAGGGGATGAAGTTTGCATTGGTTTATTTAAATTGTTTGAAGTCTGTGTTTGTTTTGTTTGAATTGTGCTTGTATTTGTTTAGTTTGAAGTTTTGGTATTCATTTATTTTGAATTGTGTTTGTATTCTTAAGATGTTTGTCATGTGTTTTTCTTGCGAACATATTTCTATTTCCCCATAATTTTTTTTTAATTCATTGAGTGGGAGTTTAGGAGAAAATAACTTTTATTTGTAATTCAAACAATATTTATTTTTGCCAAAATAGAAAAATGGGGAGATTATTGCAATTCAAGAATAAAGATTGAGATTTTTTATGGTAGAAAAATATTATTGTTATGTTAATTTTATTATTTCTCCTATCATGTATTGGATATTTATGTTTATTTTTTGTCTGTACAAATATTTCAAGAAAATCTTACTCCAGACTGCTGAGACTTCAAGACATAGTATAATAGGATTTATATAAATCTTTAATTTTTTTCTTGAGTCTGACATGAGAGAGTGTGATTGTAATTGGCTAATCATGCATACACATAGGAGGAGAGAGTTAAAACTTATAATTTTAAAACTAATTGTACTGTATGATATCTATATCATATTGTATGATTTGTTATAGTTTTTTTCTCTAGAATGCAATCAATTAAATAAAAGCTTTTACTTTTGAATTGTTCGTATTATACAATGTCAACTTATACACATGACTAATAGAGCATGACATTGTGTTCATCCAAGATAGTACAAAATAAAGCATGACTTGTTTAACTATTCAAAATATATAATATCAAGTCATAATGATCACTAACAGAGTATGAAATTAGGTTCATACTTGATCATACCAAATAAACACATTAATTTTTGAATTGTTTGTATAATATGATTTGTATTCGTATAGACGACTGATAGTGTATGAATTATGGTTTGTACTAGATCATACCAAATGAGTATAATATTTTTAAATTATTTTTTTTGTGCAAACTTAATTTGTCCAGATGACTAATAGTGTATAAAATTAGATTCATATAGATTCATACCAAGAATTTTTAATTGTGTACAGATGATTCAAGATCATACTATACAATCATAAGTCATTTTATCTGTATTTTTTACTTTTTGGATGACTTTTCTTGTTTCCTATATACGAAGACCTAAAAATTGACATTATAAACTTTTGCTATGATTTTCACTTAAGAGTGGCCATTGAGTGAGAGTGTTTGGGAGAGATTATGAGCATGAAGTGTGAGAGATCAAGTGAGGGGGAGTTGTGATGGTTTCACAAGGTTGCCCAAAGTGAGGATCTCTTTGCCTTTTTTAAATTTACACCCATCTCCTTTGGAGACTTTAAGAGAAGATCTTCAACATTGTGATTAGGTTCTTTGCCTTAACCATGAGGGTAAAAAGGATGTCTAGGTTCTCTGTCTTCACTAGGAGGGTAAAAGAGGATAAAAGTTCTTTATCTTCACCGTGAGGGTAAAAAAAGATGAAGGTTCTATACCGCATGGGATTTGGTGCCAAAGAGTTTGTAAGGGCTTCTCCACCTTACTATGGAGGAAAAATGAGAGTCACTTTTATTTAGTGCAATACTTGGAGAAGGAGTCTACACGGAGTCAATGTAGGTCAAATTAGGACCGAACCACTATAAATTTTGTGTTCTTCTGTTCACTTTAATTTTTCTATTTATTTTTCCATACTTTATGGTTTTATGGTTGAAAATTTTTTTGTGATAATCATATCTAAATATCTTCATATTTTTGGATCATTGATTAAATTTTCTAGAAATGTTTTTCTAAAAATTCAAGAGATTTTTTAAATAACCATTTCACCCCCCCTTTTAAAATAACCATTTCCCCCCCCCCCCCTTCTTTATTAGCCTTGGATTAGTTCTATAAGGTTTAACTACCTACACGAACTTTCATTTATTTCAAGCATCAATTTACCTAATATATGTTAAGGGGCTAATTTTGATCTGCTCTAGATGTCGGCCCTGATTCCTCAAACTTAACTAAATAATGTGTTGCAATCAAGGATCCCTAGTTTAAGATTTTGATGACATAAATAATTTTGACTAAATTATTATTTTCTTCCTTAAATATTTTAGATGTTATTTTTATCAGTGAGCATTAACATTTCTGGTAAAATACACTGCTCAAGAGTACTGAAGACTCAAGACTAGGTAGAATAGGATGTGAAAGAGTTTATAATTTATAATTTTTTCTTCATTTTCATTTCTTGAGTCTAGCCACAAAAGAGTATGCAAATTGGGTGACCATGCACACACACATAGGGGGAGATATTTTTTAAAATAATTTTTTATTAGAAAAATCATATTGTATGATTTTTTTTTATACTATATGATATGTTTTGTAAGAATAGGCTTAACGACTAATTAAAATATTAGTTTCTATGAAACAATCATACTGTATAAGTTTGATCATACTGTATGATTTTTTTTAATCTGAAAACCCTAACCACTAGATTAATTTAAGTAAGATTTTTAATTTTGAGTTTTGAACTTTTTTTGCTATACGAATACAATCGTACAATACGATCATTTGAAATTCTAATAAAATTAACCCCCATAATTTAGCAATTAAATCATTGTTAATTAATGGTATTTTTTTCATATTGTACGATCCTTGTTGTATTGTATGAAGTATTGAGATAGAATTTGGTCGTCTTATTGGTCATGCCGGATGGAACCATGATTTTTGTTCTAATCATATGGTATGATATTAATATCGTACTATGAATGGCTTGAAATTAACTAATTGCAGTGTATGAAGTATATAATATGGGGTGATTAACAGAGATGGCTTTCGATCGTCTTAGGATTCATCCCATACGAATAGAGGAAACATAATAGCTAGTAATGGATGATCTCTTGATCATATTATATGATGTGTTAAAAAATTGTGAACTATTTATTCTCCTTCATACTGGACAAAATTGGTTTTGATCTGATTCTACTGTACAAAGAGTGATAGAAAACTTAAAATTTTAGGGTATCATGAAGCATATTATAAAACTAATTCTTTAACCTTTTTTATATAGTAGTAAAGAGAGGAATGTGGCTAAGGAAGGAATTCTGAGAGGGAGCTTTCGAAGAAAATTAGGGTATATGAGAGGAAGGAGAATATGAGCTTAAGAAAGAGGGATGAGTGTAAGGGGAATCACACAATTGCTCGACACTAATTGTGTGCTTGCTCCTCCTATGGCTTTGGTGAGTCTTGTTGGATCTCTCTTGGGAGAAAGGCTTCTTAGACGGTCCTCGAGGTTCTCTTCCTTCTTCAAGAGGGAGAAAAAATATTCAAGGTTCTCTGCCTGTAAAAGGAGTTTTGGTTCTCTACCACACTGGGTTGGTAAAAGAGAGGTATGTAAGGGCTTCTCCGTCTTGCTGATGGAGTAAAAGGAGAGTCCCTTTATGTTAGTGTAATACATGGAATGGAGGACTATGGGGAGTGGACGTAGGTCAAGGGTTGACCGAATAACTGTAAAATTTGGTGTGCTCATTCTGATTTTAATTTATGCATTTCATTTTTTACACTTCATCTTAGCTATAAGTACTGTATTCTATTATGATAATTAGAATTTCATCATCATTATTTTCCAAGGAATATTTTAATTTGTTAGCTTCCACATACAAAAATTAAATTTCCTTATTTCTTAGTGTTTTGAAAATTCCAAAACATTAGTACTCTTGCTTAGGATTTTTGTAAAAACAGCTATTCACCCCCCTCTTGGCGTATCTCATTCCTTCAAGTGGTATTAGAGCTGGTCTCAAAAACAGTGGTTTAGAAAACCTTGAGATATACAATTAATGGTACATTTTCGTAATCATAACCCTACATAGTGTAAATAACCCGTCAACCTTTATTTGAAAACATCTTATTTGATTTTTTGAAAAATTGCATGTCCACATTTCTAAAATCCATTGAATACTAAACTTGGCATATGATTCAAACCTATTACTCATTTCCTTCACTTATTATTAATGGTTTTAATATTAATATTCCCTTTAATGAATGGAGCAATGAGGATAGGAAACATGCTTAGTTGAATGCTAAGTGTTTGAATTATTTCTTGTGTGCTTTAAAATCTAAAGACTATATGCGAGTTTATACATGCACAACCGAAAATGAGATTTGGGATTGGTTGTGTATTACCTATGAGGGAACCAGTGAAGTGAAATAGGCTAAACATTCTTTTGCATGAATATTAACTTTTTCACATGAAACCTAGTGAGTCTGTGTTTAAAATGTACACTAGGTTCACCCAGATAGTAACATCATTGCATGTACTAGGTAGAGAATTATATAATTCTGAAAAGGTCAATAAGATTTTGAATTATTTGCATAGCTTTTATGATACAAAAATAATTATAATTACTGAATTAAAAGATTTAAATGTTTACTCTATTAACAATTTTTATGGATCACTCATTGCTTAAGAGCAAGAGGTGAGTTAAAGGCATAATGATGTAGGAGAAAAGAAAGAGAAGAGAATGGTGGCACTAAAAGCAATTGATTCTAATAGTAACAACTCTTCAATAGATGAGGATCAGAAAATAGCCTTGATGATGTGCCAATTTAGGATCTTTCTTAAGGAAAAACAAAATTGTCATCCAAATAATTAGAATAAAGGTAATGATCTTAAATCTACTAAAGTTTTTTCTGATATAATTTGCATGTAATGCAGGAAGCCAAGACAAATTTGAGCTGACTCACCTAATCAAAGAAAAGGGTGAAGAGAACGCAAAGTATAAAAGAGGCAAGTAAAGACATAGAAAGCCTTTTGGGCAGAATCTACCTCAGAATCCTCAAAAAAAGAAGTAGAGGAGGAGATATCAAATTTGTGTCTAATGGCTATTAATAAATGGCATATATTTGCTTCAATAATGTAACCTACACCTCGGGTAAATGGGATGTCAACCAGCTTGTTAAGCTGTCAAATGATCATTGGCATCCCCCTCCACCCTGTTGGATTAAATTTAATTTTGATGCATCACTTCTTCAATCATACAAAGGAGGAGTTGGAGGAATTTGTAGAGATTCCAAAGGGAGATTTTTATTTGCATTTGGATATCCAATTACTCATTGGGATATTTCTAAACTTGAAATGCTTGCTGCTACTTCCGTCCTTAAGGTTTTCAAAGAAGATAATATGATATATGAAGGCATCATCATTGAGGGAGATAATGCAAATGTTATCAAAGCTTTGCAAGAAAAATTGGTTCACAAGACAGATGAATGGAAAGGTACATTCAAAATATTTAAAAATATTCTTTTCAATTGTATAGATAGAAAATGTAATAAGTTAGCGGATCTTTGTGCTAACTATGCTATTGTTTCTTCTTTCTTTTGGGAAGATTTGCTTCCAAATGAGGTTACTCCTTCTTTCTATAAAATGTTAAAGGAGGAATCTCATGGGTACATTTAGTTTTTTTTAGTTCTCTTTCTTTAATAAAATTTAAATGCTATATGCATTTTCCTCAAAAAAAAAAAAAAAATTGATCAATTTGATCAAGATGACGTATGTCAACTCTCCTATGATGAATTGCTTATTGTTTCTGAAAATATTCATATTTCATATAGGAAGCTTAAAAAACTGTATAATAGTCTTAATACTAAATTTTCTACTTTACAAAAAGAACATTCTAGTTTAATTATCGACCACTCTACTTTATGTAACAATTATATGGCTTTGTTAGATGAGTTTGATAAATTAAATAAGAAGCATATTGATTTATCTAATGCATACAATTCCTTAATAACATCACATATTAAGCTAGAAAAAGTATTTAAGGATTTAGTTGAACATGCATCTCAATTAGATAGTAGTGAGCATGCATTAAAAGTGGAAGTGGAGAGCTCTGAACATGCAAATAAATATTTAAAAGCAAAAAATTACTGCGCTGGAAAATAATTAACCACCACCTTCAATATCTCAATGGTGTAACTCTTCAACATAGCATGCATCTCATAAACCTAGAAAGAGGCACCATCACACATAGGTTAGTGAACCTATTTGCTGGTGTTAGGTGTTACTCTTTTGGCATGTTGCGACAAATATCCTGCACTTGCACTATCAACCATAACACACATTTAGTGTGGAGGCCTAAATTGTATTCATCACAGCATGATATGCATACATCTTATTCATTCAAGCATAGGGTGGAACCAAACTCACTTGGGTTCCTAAAATTAACTTTTGAATGAAATTATGGGGGTTCTCTCATAAAAGGCCTAGTGAGATCATATGGTATCTGAATAGTGGTTGCTTGAGGTATATGATTTGTGATATGAAGAATTTCATCACATTGGAGGCCAGGTTAGGAGGCAAGGCGACATTACGAGATAACACCACTAGGAAAGTGGTGGGATCAGGTAAAATTTGAAATTCTAAACACCTTATGATTTAAAATTTTCTATTAGTTGATAGTTTAAAGCATAATTTGTTAAGAATTAGTTAACTGTGCATTAAGGCTTTGACATAAAATTTATTTTTTACAAATGCATGATTATCCGTGATGATAAACTTGTATTAGAAGGAAAATGAATGAATAATATTTACTTATTAGACTTGAATTATATTGAATACTCAAATTCCTTATATTTAAAAATAATAACGAATGATTTTTGCCTATGTCATTAGAGACTATGCAATGCGAGTATGAAAATACATAAGAATATCACTCAAAATGGCCTAGTTAGAGGCATACCTAAGTTAAACTTTACTAAGGACAACCTATGTGATGCCTGCTAACTTGGTAAATTAGTATAATCATCATTTCATTTAATCAAATAAAATAACACCTCAAGGCCACTAGAAATTCTTCACATGGACCTATTGGACCAATTAGTATAGCCACCCTATGAGGGAAGACTTATAGATTTATTAAAGTAGATGACTTCTCTTTATACACTTGGGTATGACTCTTAACATATAACAATAAGTCATTTGAAGAATTTAGAACCTTCTCCACTTGGATTCAAAGAAAATTAGGATGTGAAATCTCAATAATCCATAGTGATCATGGTGGATAATTTTAAAATAATATGTTTGAATCCTTTTATCAAGTGATAGGAATAGAATGTAACTTCTTTGCCCCTAGTACCGCTTAGTAGAATGGAATAACTGAGAGAAAGAATAAATATTAGTTGAAAATACTATGGAAATGTTAGCTAAATACACTCTCCTTAGATGTTTTTGGTTAGAAGCAATGAATGTTGCTTGTTATGTTTTAAATAGGGTGATCAAAACTTAATAGGACACTCTATGAACTTCCTAAGGGTAGGACATCAAATATTTCTCAGGTACAAGTTTTTAGTTGTAAATTCTTTATCTTAATCAATGGTATGTCACCCTTAGGAAAACTTGATCCTAAATCTGATCAAGGAATCGTCTTAGGTTATTCATCTATAGAAAAACCTATAGAATCTTTAATAAGAGGACCCTAATTATATAAGAGTTTACCCATGTTGTATTTAATGAATCATATATGTCATATAAGCCCAAACCTGAAGAAGAAGAAGAAGAAGAAGAAGAAGAAGTTGAGGTCATTCAGGGGGTACAAACCATTGACATAAGAGATAGAGTAGAACCACAAAAGAAATTGCCTAGATATTGGAGATATTCTTCTAATCATCCTAGATATTTGATCTTAGGCAACCCATCTGAAGGTGTAAGAACTAGGTATGGACTAAGAAAGGAGGATAGTCATTCTATATTTATCTCGATGATAGAACCCACCAATATAGATCAAGCCTTAGGAGATGAATTCTTGATCCTAAAAATGGAAGAATAGCTGAACCAATTTTTTAGGAATGATGAGTGGGAACTAGTTAAGAGACCTAAGGAGTAGAGTATGGATGGAATAAAGTGGGTCTTCAAAAATAAGATGAATGACTTTGGATTAGTAGTATGAAACAAGGATAGATTAATAGCTAAGGGGTATAACCAAATAGAGAGAATAGACTTTGAAGAAACCTTTACTCGGTAGCTAGACTAGAAGCCATAAGAGTTTTGTTAGCCTTTGCTTACTTTCAAGGTTTTAAATTATATCAATTGGATATTAAGAGTGCCTTCCTAAATGGGGTAATCAAAGAGGATTTTTATGTTGAGTAACACCCTAGATTTGAGAATTCACAAATTCCAAACCATAATTTCAAATTAAAAAAGGCATTGCATGGGTTAAAGTAAACACCTAGAGCTTGGTATGAAAGGTTGAGCCCCTTTCTACTAGATAGAGCCTTTGTTAAGGGTAGCATAGATGCCATCCCTTTCTTAAAAATTTTATCAGATGATATACTAATTATCCAGATTTATGTAGATGATATCTTATTTGGATCTTCAGATAAAAACCTATGTGAAGAATTCTAAAAAATAATGAGTAAAGAGTTTGAAATGAGCATGATGGGAGAACATAATTATTTCATTTGATTTAGTATGAAATAGATGGATGATGGAACCTTCTTTAGCCAATCTAAGTACATTAAATATATTTTGAAAAAATATCAAATGGATAATGCTAAGCCTATGAACACTCCTGTGAGATTCACTACTAAAATAGATAAAAACCCAAATAAAAAATTAGTAGATCAAAAAAAATATGGAGGAAAAATTGAATCTATTCTCTATTTAACTGCTAGTAGACCAGACATAATATTTAGTGTACATCTCTATGCTAAATTTCAGGCAAATCCATAATAATCTCAATTAACTCCTTTCAAGAGAATCTTTAGATACCTACTAAGAACTCCAAACTTAGGAATATGGTATCCTTGACACAACACTTCTTTTGAAATCATAGGATATTCAGATTCTAATTTTGTAGGTTATGGGTAGATAGGAAAAGAAATTTTGGAACTTGTTAATTCATAGGGCAATACTTTGTTTCTAGGTCGAGTAGAAAATAAAATTCAGTAGCCCTTTCAATAGTTGATGCATTATATATTACAATAGGGAATTATGTTGCTCAAGTTTTATGGTTAAAATAATAACTCTTAGATCTTGGACTACCTGTAGGAACCATCTCAATTCTATTTGACAACACTGATAAAATATGCATATCAAAAAATTTAATTCAACACTCCCAAAAAAAGCATTTCGATATTAGTCATCACTTCATAAGAGATAATGTAGCCAAGGGTTATATAGAGTTGTATCATATAACTACAAGAGATCAATTGATAGTCATATTCACAAAACTACTAGTCTATGACACCTTTAACACCTTGAGAAGCCAAAATTGGGTGTTATAGATATTCATGCTTAATCTAAGAAAAATTAGATAAAAATTTATATTTATAAACAATCAATCATATATGTTATAAACATGCATATATTTATTCATGTACTCATACATGTACTCATTTTATTTGTTATTTTTTGTTAAATTAAATTGAAAATTTTATATTATGTAAGTGTTTGTTTTTATGTATGTTATTTGTCATTTATATTAAAAATTAAATAAATTTTTTTTCCATAATTTAAGATGCTTCCTGATCATCACACACACATCTCACTGAATCACTAAAATTCTCAACTTTTTCTTCATATCATATTATACGATACATAGTCGAACTATGTGATCATCACAAATATAGTGATAACAACCCTCTATTTAATCAACAGTCCATATTAGCTCTCTGATATACACATCATACTGTAGGAAACACTACACATACTATACGATCCACGTGTCACCAACCATTGAGGAATTTAATCAGTTTGGTATGAAATTATAGACATTCGTAATGTATTATACCTCCCTTCGTACGGTATAATGCACATGTCAAACTGGATTGGAATGAATTTAACTCAGCTTGTATGATAATAATTTCATTTCATACTATATGAATACCCATTCGTACTGTACGTACTTTTCGTCAAAGGACATACCGATGACTCCTCGGGATGAATGAAATTCCTTAAGATCATCCAGTACGATATTGATCATATTATACGATTTGAATGCTTTCTCCAAGAAGTCATCCATAAAAAATTACTGCTCTAATCATACTATACAAACATCTTCATAATGTAAGAATGGTTAAAATCTCTATAAATCTGAGGGTTTGGTTGATTCAACTCACTCAACTTCCTTCCTTTTTTTTTTGAGGAAAATGCAATTGTATTAATAGGAAAAAAAGACTAATTACAATCAGCAGGGGGATGATATTCTACCTTGATTAAATTAACCATCAAGGGAGGGATATCATCAAAAGAAAAACTATCAAAGTAAAAGCTATCATCTAGAGCCATAGTAGCACATAAGTTGGCTACCTTATTACATTATCTATGAGCATGTACAAAAACTACTTTATTGAAATCACTTACAAATAAAGAATCACTTACTAGCTTGAGGGTCATAGCACCTTTGTCTTGCTTCAAAGAATTTTGAATGTATTTGATAACATTCAAATTGTCACTTTCAATAATGACTCCTTTGTAATCTTTCATCCAGCTTTTGACATAATCTTTGACCGGGAGTATAGCATCCAACTCCAAATGAGCAATATCCCAATGTATCAATGTTCTCCCAAATGCAAGAATGAATCTCCCAAAGCAATCTCGGAAGATTCCACCAATACCAGCTAGTCCCGAAGGAGTTAATGAAGCATCAACATTGATTTTCATCCAATCTTTCGGTGGGGGGCACCAAGAAATAGAAGACTCCCTAAGGAGATTAGTGCTCTAGTAAGAAAGATAAGACGTAGCTTTAGTGATGGCTACAAATAAAGCATTAGTAGCTACAGCATAATAAGGACGAGCAGATTTTCCATGCTTTATCTCGTTCCTATTCTTCCAAGAGAAGTAAACAATGGTACAATAAATCTGTACCACTCCCAGATTTTTACCAGAAATTTGTTTAAGTTCAGTTAAACAATGATCCAAGGAGTTAAAAGTAGGAATAGGAATACCCCAAGCATTGAGTTGATTGATGATGTCCACCAAGTGTTTGCAATTGACACTAATATGCTCATAATCTTCCACCATATCACATCCTCTCGCACAAGCATCCTCATCAAAAAGCTTTCGGTTCTTAAGATATAAATTGGTTGGAATAGAAGCATTGCCAAGTCTCCACCAAAACGTTTCCACCTTTTTGCTAAGTTTGAGTTTGTTGAGCCACTTGTAATAACCTTCTTCCATGAAATTAAATCTTCTATTTAATACTTGTTCAAAAGCCAAACCCGAGATTGTTTTACCGTGACAGATTTTTTGCAGCTCCACCTTGTCAGCACAGTCGGGATGCACATGTATTTTGCTGATAGCATTCAAGAGTTCAGGATGGAACCACTTCTCTATAAGAGAATAATCCCATTGGCCATTCTTCATAAGATGATGAACACATTTTCCTTCCAATGCTGTACAGTCAATAAAAGTCGGCCATTGGTTGATACATTTGTCATAAATCCAAATGTCATTCAACACATTGATATCTTTGCCATTTCCAATGCTCCATCTAGAAATGTTTGAGAAACTTACCACCATCAAGGAGGATTTTCCAAGCTTTAGAGTAGTTCTTATTATTAGTATCCTTCAAGTTACCATTGTTGTATTTAGAACTCATCACTCTATGGAAAAGAGTATTTGGCTTAATAAGGAAATTCCAAGCAAGATTAGCTCTTAAAGGGCCCATTTTCATAATAGGAGAATGTAAACCTAAGCCTCCCATACTTCTTGGTTTACATAAATTTTCCCAAGCAATGTAGTGAATGCCATAACTACCATTTTGCTTATTCCAAATAAAATTTCTACAGATTTTTTCCATGGTGAGCAACACTTTCTTTGGAATCATGGAATGAGTAATCAAAAAATTAGGCATTATTAAAAAATAACTAGTGATAAGAGTGATCTTACCACCTAAAGAAAGAAATTTCCTTCCCCAAGCATTAAGCTTATCCATCATATTAGTAAGTACATCATGAAAATCTGCAGCTCTAAGTCGGTTAAGAGATAATTTGATTCCAAGATAGCTCATCTCCTTGATAGCTTTGAAGTTCAAAATTTTAGAGATCTTCTTCTTCATACGATTATTAACAGCATTCCCAAACAAAATTTGAGATTTATTGGTGTTAATTCTTTGGCCGGTCCAATAACAAAAATCATCTACAATGTTTTTCACCTCTTTAGCAAAAGGTTTGGAGACTTGAGAAAAAAATGATAACATCATCAGCATATAAGAGATGGGTAATATTTGGACCTCTAGGAGAGATATGAATACCAATGTTATTACCCCTTTGAAGAATAGCATTAGAAAGCAATTGAGAGCACAAAATATAAAGCTAGGGAGATAAGGGACATCCTTGACGAAAACCACTATGAGCCTTAATCCATTTGGAATTTCTTCCATTAATAATAATGGAGAATCTAACATCAATAACACATTCCAAAATGAGATTAGTAAAGTGAGAAGGAAAACCATACCAAATGAGAACTTTTTCAAGAGTTGGCCATCCCATACTATCATAATCTTGTTCCATATCAAGCTTAAGAGCCATCAAACCTTTTTGTTCTTGGAAATATTAAACTTATGGATTATCTCTTGAGCCAAAAGACAGTGTTCATAAATAGATCTACCATGAATGAAAGCCATTTTTTCTTCAGATATCATCTTAGACATACAAGTCTTCAATCTATTGACTATCATGGAAGCAACAATTTTGTAGTTTGTTTGGCAAAGACTAATAGGGCGAAAATTGGATGGAAGCAAGGGATTTTTTATTTTAGCAATCAAAACAATAAGAGTATATTTCCACTCTTTATTCATTTTCCCTTTAGTAAAAAAACTATTTACAGCATTCCATAGTTCTTTCCAAGTAATATCCCAATAGTGCTTATAAAATGAGGAAGTAAGACCATCCATACCAGGGGATCGATTATTGCCTTGTAGGAAGACTGATTCCTTGAGCTCCATAGCAGTAAAATTCTAATTAAAAGCCTTTAGGTCATCAAAGTTGAGTTTCTGATTTTCAGAAATTTCAGGCCAACCCTATCCTATCAATCTTTTTTGTCCAATGACCAGTGGAAGCAAACACGGCAGGCTGATCCATGGGAGCTCCTCCTCTCATCATTGTGATGATTTGTTTATCTCTGTCATAGTTGAAGATACTTACCATAAGTTCAAAGAGGCAAAGATTTTCCCATCTAGCCTGTTAAACCATCCAGCTTCAAATTTAAAGGTTATGAACCTTTTTACCTCCACTACTCTTCAGTTTCTTCTTACCTTGGCCTTCCCCTTTAACTCTGAGCTCCTATATGAATTCTTATCAAACCTTATAATAAATTTAGAAAACACCACCTTGACTTTGTTTGTTTGCAAATGAAATGTAGAAATCACTTAGGATGATCTAGTAGAACATAGGATACTCTACCAAAGGACCTCATCCAAAATCTCTAATCTCAAATGAGTTTGATTAGAGTGTCATTAATCTTCTACTTAGGAATGTGGCCTCAAACTAACACCAACCCCTTGTTCAATCTCTAACTCAGAATACCCGTATCATCCATAATATCCTCTGAACATCCATTATACCCAAAGCTGGGCATTGAATTAATATAAACCCCACTTCTTTATGTATTCATTTATTTAATCATGTTAGGTACCAATTTAATGAAGCTCAAATGATTCTAGACTACATCCATAATATGACCACTATTCGCCATCCAAGCGCTTGGCATAAACAAAACATTGCCTTAGGATACATCATAGGGGTACATTATAAAATTTAATACCAAATCAATTATCCTATTCCACCTGATAATCTTCCAATCTTTTATATAGATGCCTCCTTCTGTATTCTTTTCCATCATGGGCAAGAGCATGCTGAGCTAGATTTTGATGAAGATGGAGAAGCTACTTCTACAGGAGGACCACCACTACCAATGCCACCACCTGCACCTGCGTACCCTACCTACCCTCCAAATGATATTGTTCTACAGCTCGAGTAAATTGAAACTCAATTGTTCTATAACATTGAACACCAACAATGATAGCATGAGGAAGATATTTGATGGTTTGGCAAAAGATATTCCTTGATAGATCATCAACTTGTCTCCATCCATTCATTCTTTCAGCAACCACCACCCCCTAATCGGGATCCGCCTTTTGAGTAGTCTTTATTTGCTATTTTTTGTTTTACTTGAACTATTTTATTTCGTTAGTTGTTTGCACTCCTCTTTTTGGTGATGTCAAAAAAGGGAGAAGATGTCTATTTCATTGATTGTATGTGTTGTTATTTTCTTTAATATAATATTATGTATATATTTTTTGTATCCTTTTTTGTCATCTTAAAAAAATTAATGATTTTGTTTATAACCTCCAAAAAATTTTAAAATCCATTATCTAGTGAGGGGAAGCTAGGTAATACTTATCTTGTATATCAACTAATACTTTTTTTTTTTTTGGAAAGAAATGAAAGTATGCATTAGAAAAGGAAAAGAAGTTATTACAAACTACTCAATACCATCTAACGAATTGAAATCTTCCTTGAAGATATACAAGAAAGAAGGAGGGAACACAATGTTAGAAGTATCTTGCCAAATAAAGCTCTTCCTCAAAGCAAAATTAGCACCACAATCCGCTAATTTATTACAATTTCTAGTAGTAAAACTAAAAGAAACTTGATTGAAATCACTTTCAAATGATAAGCCGTCTTCAATGAGATCTTTATTCTTGAATCTTTTAAAATTTTTTGAAGACTCTTGATGATGTTATAGTTGTCTCCTTCTATAATGACCCCTTGTGCTTCCACCATCCAATCTTGTATGAAATCTTTTAGCATGTATACCACTTGAAGTTCCAAATGGCCAATATCCCAATGCAAATGTTGAGTACCAAATGCAAGTAACATTCTACCTTTATCATCTCTATAAACTCCAGCAGTTCCAACCATATAATTGCTGCATAAGGCTACATCCACATTGATCATTATTCATCCGGGTGGAGGAGGACGCCAAGAAGAAAACATCTTGTACTGATTGTCATCCCAGTCATCCGAATAGATGTTGATTGTAGGAGATACAACAACCATAGAAATTAAATTAGAAGCAATAAGAATATTTGAGTCTTCTCTTCTTTCATGTATCAACAAATTTCTTCTCTTCTAAACCAAAAAAAAACTGCATAGCAGTAGATGTTTACAAGGATCTTATTTTTGTTAGTCAAACTTTTTAGTTTATCTAAGCATTCAGTATAACTATCAAAATGAGGAACCTGGAATCCCCATCTATTTAAAAATGATAATGTTTTTTTTTTCAATTTACAACAAACCGCAGCAATATGATCCTTATTCTCCTGATGATCACAACCTCTCGGGCATCCAGTAAACTGAGTTAATTTTATATGAAAAAGGAATGAATTACTTGGAACAACCTTATTGTGTAATCTCCACAAAAATAATTCAACCTTTGGCCTTAGTTTAAGAACCTTTAACCATTTCCAGAACTTGCAGTCAGCTTCATCCTCTTGAATTGAATTTCGCAAAATTGCTGCTATGGACTGGCCTAAATCTTTCCACTTTATTTCCATGTGGTCTGCACCCAGATACAAATAAATTGGAGTTTTTGAAATGGTTTCAATCAGCTATTCACCAAAAATATTTGGAGATGATCCTTGATCCATTTACCATCTGATATGAAGAAGTCCAGGCCATAATAATCGGTCTCCTTGTTGCTGACAAAGTAGGCCATTTTTAGATATTTTTGTCCAATATCTAGGTATCAAACATCCATTTAACATATTTCCCATTAGAGATTTTCCATCTTACTATATTGGTAAGATATTTAGTTCCATTGCATAAAATTTTCCATGTTGGGGAGGTTCCTTTTTTCCATGATTTTTCCGTAAGTCTTCTCCATATCTGGCTCTAAGAATACGGTTGAGTAAAGTGTCCCGTTTTGTATAAAATTCAAAAGTAAATTTGGCTCTAAGGTGCCCCTTTTTTGCTACAGTAGAAAACAGCCCTCTACCTCCTTTTTGTTTTGGCTGGCAAAGCTTTTTCCAAGATACATAATGAATTCCCAAATTACCATTCTTCTTATTCCATAAGAAAGATCTACATATTTTATCAAACTCTTTAAGGACTCCCAAAGGAACCAAGGGTAAAGTTGATAAAAATATAGGAAGAGATAGAAAAGCTGATTTTATCAAAACCATTTTTCCTTCCAAAGAGATATTTTTTCCCCCAAATATCCAGTTTATTCATGGCTACTTCCATAAGATTATTAAAATCTGATTTCACAAACCTCATAAGAGTAAGCTTTATGCCAAGTTAGTTCATTTATTTAACATATTTGAACTTCAAAACTCCTTCAATATGTAATTTACTTCTTTTGTTTACTAATTTCCTGAACAACGCCATGAATTTACTGTGATTAACAGTTTGTCCAGTCCATTTGCAGTAGTTGTTAAAAATATTCTTCACCTTCTTAACCTTTTTCAAGTTAGCTTCATAAAAGACTAAAATATCATCAGCATAAAGTAAGTGAGAAACTTTAGGAGCTTTAGAAATTATTTGGATGCCAATCTTCCTTCCTCTTTGATAAAAAGCATCAGATAGTAGTTGGGAGCACAAAATAAATAAAAAAGGAGATAGGGGACATCCGCATCTAAACCCACTCCTAACTTCAATCCAATTCAAATTTTCCCCATTAATCAAAATACTAAATTTTGGATTTGAAATGAAATTCATAATCAAATCAGAATATTTGCTAGGGAAATTTAAATGGATAAGAACTTGCCTCAAAGCTTGCCAACCCATGCTGCCATATGCCTGCTCCATGTCTACTTTGATAGCCAAAAACCTTTACTTGCTTCTGAGTGACGGATCTTATTGACAACCTCTTGAGCCAAAAGAACATGATCTGACATAGCTCTTCCTTTTAGAAAAGCCACTTGATCACTGGAAATCACTTTGTGAATCACCATCTCCAACCTGTTAAGTAACATTTTTGCTACTAATTTAGAAGAAGATATACAGAGGCTAATTGGGCGGAAGTTAGCTAGGAAGAGAGGATTTTGTAATTTAAGAATTAATACAATCAACGTTTCCTTCCAACTGTGATTCGTAGAACCAGATTTGAAGAAATTATCTATGGCAATCCAAACATCCTGTTGAATAATCTTCCAAAAGCATTTAATAAAAGAGAAGGAGATCCCATGAAGGCCCGGAGAAACATTCTTACCCAGGTTGTTCACCACCACCTGAAGTTCTTCCTGTGCAAATTTAGCATTCAGTATACATTGATCAGCTTCCTCCTAGACAAGAAAAGGTTTCGGCCAGCCTTCCAATAAACATTCTCTGTCTCCATTTTGATTTGAAAAATTATGAGAAGATAGATTCCAATTCAGTTTTCTGATCTATTTATGCTCCATTTGCATTTGTAATATGTTTGATCCAGTTAGAACATCTTCTAGCATTAGTAAATGAGTGAAAGAAAGAAGAATTAGTATCACCCTCCTCCAACCACTTCACTTTATCTCTTTGCTTCCACCAAATGTTAAGCCTTGCCAAGGTAGAATTCAGTTCATTAACTTTAGATCTGAGAACCAGCAAATTTGTTTCATTAAGCATTCCTTCTGCTCCCTCTAATTGAAGATAAAAGATTTCTTTTTCAATGAGTCTCTTAATACATTTAGACTTTTGAATTTAGCTTTGCTCCAATAAAACAGAGCTTTAAGAGTCCTTTTAAACTTCACTTTCAAAGAGATTGCTGGATCACTCCCACCAGCCTTCTTCCAGGATTTTTCTACGATAGCAGCAGCTCCATGAAAAGTTTCCCATACATCTTCAAAATGAATATCTTTGCAATGTGATTTTATTGGTTTGAACACCTCCAAAATGATTGGGCAATGATCAGATGCAATGCATGACAAATGTTTCACCAAGGCTAACAGAATTGAATTCATTGCAATAGAGTTTATTAGACATCTATCAAGCCTTTCTAAGATACGAGCTCCTCCCGATTTGTTGTTGCACCAAGTAAATTTGGGACCTATAAACCCAACTTCATGAAAGTCATTATTGCTCATAAACATCTTCTTATCTTTAGCACCTTGAGAATATACAAATTTTTTACCTCCTCCCTTCTCCTCCTGAGACAATATATAGTTGATGTCTCCTTCTATGATAGCCAGTTTAAATCTAGCATCCAACTTCTCCAAATTCTCCCATAAGGACTTCCTATCTAGCATATTTCTGCTCCCATAGACCGTGGAGACAAGACAACATCCTCTGTTAATAACTTCCAGATTTCTAGTAATAACTTGAGAAGAGACATCCAACACAGAAAAGATGCCAAATCCTTCCTCCAAAGAACTAAGATGCCTCCCGAAAGACCTTTAGAAGGAACCAAATAAGATTCCTATTTATCACCTAGATAACCCAAAATCTATAAATTATCTAGTGAACTAACTTTAGTTTCAACTAATCCCACAAATAAAACATCATTATCTCTAATAAATTCCTTGAGATAAAGAGCGGCCTCTTTCTTCTTGGCCCCTCTACAATTCTAAAAAACTAATGAAGTCATTGTTTAATCAATGGGGAAGGACCCCCACCTTTTTTCCTTCTACCAACCTCCATTTTTCTGTTGTGATTAACAATATTATCTGATCCCAATGATTTCAGCTCTTTAAGTAATTTTCCTTTCTTACCTGAGGAAGAGAATTCCACTTCTTTCATCTCCTAAGAATCACCCTTGCAAGATTCTTCAGAAGCAGTCTTTAGCTCCTGCTCTCTACTTACAATAACAGCTTGTTCCAGATCAGTAATTTTGCCTTCTTCAACTTCTTTACTATGTATCTTTTTCTCATAGCATTTCAAATTGTTGTCTTCCATATCTGATAGAATACCAAATTTGTTTATTGTAAGGACAATAGAATTTGGAGCTAAAACCTGAGGCAATTCAGGTTGAGATTCAATAACTTCTTCATTGTCCAAAACTTCAACATGCTGTTCCCGAACTACCTAAATTTGAATAGTTTTTTCCTAAGCAGGAATAAAATCTTTAACTGGAATAGGTTATTTCTCCTCAATCAATTTAGAGTTTTGTTTGGGAACAAAAACTCTTTTAGTAATTTGTTTAAGTCTTTCACAAATTCCATATCTCCTTCCCCACTTATTAAAGTTTACTTGAAGCCAAGGCCCATATTTAGATTCTCCATCTTCATGGTTTGAGCATCCTGCTACCATTGAATTTGAGTGCTTCCCATCCAAGCCTTTATAACCAGGTTCTCCACTACTTATCATATTATCCTTCTTGTGCTCCTTGCATTCTGTTAATGAATGACCCATTCTTCCACATTCATAACATAATTTGGCAATACCTTCATATTCAATTTTCTGGAAACATTTTCCAGATAATCCCTCCACCCAAACTCCAAATGGAAGTTTCTCATACAAAAGAACTCGAACGCAAACGCTAACATGTTCTCTTCTTCCCCATTGGAACATATTTCCATATAGTAAGTAAGGATTACCTACTTTTGAAGCTATTTTGCAATGTTGATGTCATCCTAACACTGCAAGGGTAAGTTTGGTAACCTTATCCATAAGTGAGCTGAAATACCCTTCAATGAAGTTGGAGAAAATGAGGAGGACCATTTATCCAAGCCCACCACCTGGCCCCTAACATACCATGGACCTCCTGTTAATACTTTTTCCATAGCAACAGGATTTTCAAAAGAACAGAGCACCCATCTTGTGCCCAAACCAGTGATATGAAACTTCCCAAATTTACTCCATTGCCTCCGCAATTCCACACTAACTGATGAGAACATAAAGTTGTCTCCAAACACTTTCACCACTAGAGCACATTTCAGATTCTTGACATTATTCTTCTCATTTTCTGCATCAAGAAGAATAGAATTTCCATCATCAGAAAGGAACGAACCAAGATCAAGATTGTCCACTTTGATATTTTGTTTCTTCGTCCATACTGAAGACAACTCCTTCCTTTTGCCGACCTCCAACTGAATTCCAACACCATCTTCTTTATTCTTCTATTTTTCCACATTTGATGTAACTAACAGAGGAAAATATTCAATCACCTTGCCCACACCAAGCTTATCTCCTACCAACTGGTTTTGTTTTACAAATTTGCAATCAACTGGAGATGACGGTAGAGAATTTGATTTGAATACTTTATCTAAGAAATTCTTCCTTCCTGCCGACGAGGAAGCTTAATAATTCAGATTCTCCTTCACTTAATTACGAACAGCTGCTGAAAAAGCTTTCCCGAGCTTAGAAATTCTTCTTCCCTTATAACATCTTTGCCTTTTCTCAATACAACTGGTTTAACTTTGTTGATCAACAATCCTCCTTCCTTGATAACCAAAGGTTTCTCTTTAGACTGGCTATTAAAAATTGATGCAGATATCTGACCTCCATTAAACACCTCTGATGAAGTTCTAACTAGAACATTGATGCCTCTTCTGATATTCGCTTAGGCCTCCGATAAAGCCAGACGCCTACCCTCCATCGCCGGTAATCCGCCCGCCAGCGAGACGGCGGATAACAGCTTAGAAATTTAACCACAAAATCAACGGAATGGAAAATGTGAAAATGATCAACAAAATCTTTTCAAATTCTCAGACTTTCTCTCACTATACTTTCTCTCACTATTTTTTCCATATAAATATCATTAACTAATACTTTTTCACATCATAAAAAATGGGAGACTGTTACAATCCAGGATCCATAGTTTGTGATTTTGATGATGACAAATAATTTTGATTGAATTATTACTTTCTTCCTTGAATATTTTAGAAGTTATTTTTTTATGAGAGCACTAACATTTCAGGTAAAATACACTGCTGAAGACTCAATATTGGATAGAATAGGATGTGAAAGAGCATGTAATTTGTTTTATGTTTTATTTTACATTTCTTGAGTTTGACCATGAAATAGTATGTACAAATTGGGTGACCATGCACACACACATAGGAGGAGATTTTTTTTTAGATAAATTTTTTTAGACAAATCATTTTGTATGATTTTTGTTCATACTATATGATTTATTATTTGAGAATAGACTTATGGGCTAATTAAAAGATTAGTTTTTGTGAACTAATCATATTGTATGATATTGATCATACTATATAATTTATTTTGATCTAAAGGCCCTAGCCACCATATAAATTTAAGTAAGATTTTGAATTTTGAGTTTTGAATTATTTGTAGTGTCCAATTACAAGTATGCGATACGATCATTTAAAATATTTCTAAAATTTACCCCCGTAATAAGGGAATTAAATCATTGTTAATAAGTGATTTCTAATTTGTACTGTATGATCCTTGTTGTACTATATGAAGAATAGAGATAGAATTCATTCTCCCCATAGATCGTACTGGATAGAACCATAATTTTTTTTTGTAATTATATGGTATAATATTAATATCATACTTGATGAATGGTTTGAAATAAACTAATCATACTATACAAAGTATATAGTATGGGATGATTAACAGAGATAACTTATGGTCTTGCCAGGATTCATCTTGTACTAACATAGGAAATATAATAGATTATACTAGATTATCTCTAGATCATACTATATGATGTGTGAAAAAATTGTGACATGTTCATTCTCCTTTGTACTAGATGAGGCTGGTTTTGAACTGAACATACTATATGAACTTTAGATCGTACTGTACGAACAGTGATGACTAAGTTAAAATTTTAGGGTTTCATGAAGCTTATTATAAAGGAATTCTTTAACCTTTTTCTATATAGTAGTGAAGAGAGGAACGTGGCTAAGGGAAGAGCTCTAAGAGGGAGTTAAAAAAAAGGGTTTATGAAAGGAAGGAGAAAATGAGTTTGAGCATGAGGGAGAAGGAATATGAAGGGAACCACACGATTTCCCTGGGCTATCTACACACATGCTCCTCCTGTGGCCTCAGTGAGTCTTGTAGTAACTCTCTAAGGAGAGAGGATTCTTAGTCGGTCGTCGAGGTTCTATACCTTACCTAGGAGGGAGAAAAAAGAGTCAAGGTTCTATTCCTATAAAATGAGTTTTGGTTCTCTGCCGCACTAGGTTGGTAAAAGAGATATTTGTAAGGGCTTCTCAGCCTTACTAAGGGATAAAAAGGATAGTAACTTTTTGTTAGTGCAATACTTTGAGTAGAGTACTCCATGGAGTTGACGTAGGTCAAGGTTTGATCAAACCACTATAAAATTTGGTGTGTTTGTTCTGATTTTACTTTCTATATTTTACTTTTTGCACTTCATCTTAGCTATATCAGCTTGATAAATTTTTTAGATCTATGTTCTGCTGTGATAATTAGAATTTCATCATCACTAATTTCCAAGGTGTATTTTAATTTGTTAGCTTCCACATACAAAAATTAAAATAGTTTATTTCTAAGTGTTTTAAAAAAATCTAAAAAATTTGCACTCTTATTTAGGATTATTTTTAAAGTACCAATTAACCCCACTCTAGGTGCATCTCGTACATTCATAATGTCCCTACCACTTTTTGATAAATGATTGGATACATGACTTTTAAGCACCTAAGTGGTTAGTTGGCTCCCTAATACAAGTTGAAGTTAGTCCAGATTTGTACTGCCTTAGCTAGGTTCAGATTACAAATTTTTAGAACCCAATTTAGATTTAAGTTTTTAGGCAAGTTTATCTAATAAGACCTCAACCTTCGAGATTCTAATCCTAACATTCTAATAAAATTGGCAATTCAAATTAAATCACTTTCAATCCAAATTTAAACCCAACACTTAGAATAGGCTAGGGTGCTTCTAAAATATTTTAGAATCCCAAAGCACCTCCTTCCTTTTCTCCTTTGATCTTAAAAATTAAGTGTTCCATTTTGATCTTTTACCTATTAAAAATTCTAATCCACTCCTCCCTTGGTATCAATCTTTGAGAATCCTAATTAAAATTTCTACCCTTTTTTTAATTGAGAGTATTCGTAGGAAACATCTATTTCCCACAAAGCAAATAACTTTGAGGGTTTACACTCATAGGATATTTAGAAACCTAGATCCAATTTTTATTTTTTTTTTCAAAATCTTAATTAATTATCTTTAAAAAATCAAAGTCAATGATCATTATCATCTTTTTAAAATAACTGATAGTAAATAATATCTTCTTTCTTGAGGAAGATATATCATTCTATTATCACGATTTATATTTTGAAATTAATGATCTTGTAATAAGATTATTATAGTCAAATACTCAATTGAACTTTATTTAGACCATCAGGGGTTATATGTGGTTCTTCCTTGAGTTTGACAACAATAATTAAGATGAACTTGCTGTTGCATCTTAGATTTCAAAACTATATTTTTATGTCATATGAGGTTTTGATGATACCAAAATATAATTATGTTGATTACTGTTTCTCCTGACATATATTAGATATATTTTATTTTTGTTATTTTTGTGTACTAACATTTCAGAGAAATCATGTTCCATACTATCAAAGACTTTATGACAAATTAGGTGAGGATTTCTTATAATTGAAGTCTATACTTTTTCTATTTTTCTTGTGCCTGAGAGAGTGTGATTATAATTAGATAACCGAGCACACATACACTAGGTGAGAGAGTCAAAAATTTTATTTTTAAAACTAATCATATTGTATGATTCTTGAATCATACTAGACTATTTTATATGAAAGTTCCTCCAAAACGAAGTTAATTGAATCATGCCTTAGAAATTTTCTTTTGAACTGTTCATACTATAAAAAGCTTGATTCATATAGACATCCAGAGTACGAAATGATTATGTATAAGATCATCCTGAATGAACTCACCATTTTTTTAACTGATCAAACTATACAAAGTAGAGTTTTATAGATGATGTCTAGAGTACAAAATTGGTGCATACCAGTTTCTCCCATACAAACAGATAAATTTTTTGAATTGTTTATAATGTAAGAAGTTAGATTTAAGCAGAAAACTTCCATAGTACAAAATGGGTTCAACCATATTCATACCATACAAAGCATGATTTGATTTAACAAGTTCATACTGTAAGATGCAAGGTTCTTACAAAGATGACTACTGTATGAAATGGGTTTGTACATAATCATACCGAATGACCTGTTCCATTTTGAACTATTCATACAGTATGATGTTAGTTCTAACATATGACTGATAGAGTATGAAATCTGTTTGTACATGATGATATATGGATTTTTGAATTATTCGTATGTACAAAGTATGATCATACTATACGATCCAAGTTTGTTCAACTTGAAATTTTTAGTTTTTTGGATGATTTTTCTGGTCTTTCATATCTAAGAGTCCTAAAAATTGAATATACATTTTCTTTTATGAATTTCTCTCTTGGGAGTGATAGAGAGAGTGTTTATGAGTAAAGGTTGAGAGATCTTGCAAGTGAAAATTATGAAGGGCTCACAAGGTTGCCCAAAGGTGAGGATCTCTCTGTATGTTCTTTAATTCTCTTCCCTACTTCTTTTAAGACTCTTGAGAGAAGATCTTTGGAAGAGATATGGTACTCTACCATCACTAGGAGGGTGAGAAAGGATGATGGTACTCTGCCGTCTCTGTGAGAGTGAGAAAGGATATAGTACTTTTCCATCACTAAGAGGGTGAGAAAGGACATTGGTACTCTATCATCACCAGGAGAGTGAGAAAGGATGTTGGTACTCTTCCATCACAAAGAGGGTGAGAAAGGATGTTGGTAGTCTGCCTTCACCAGGATGGTGGGAAATGATATTGGTACTCTACCATCACCAAGAGGTTGAAGAAGGATGTTGGTACTCTACCGCAATAGGGTTTGGTAGAAGAGAGGTTGTTGTAAGGGCTTCTCCGCTTTACTATGGACGTAAAGGGAGAGCTACTTTGGTTTAGTGTAATACCTGAAGAAGCAGTCTTCAGGGAGTGGATGTATGTTTAGTTTGATCGAACCACTATAAAATTTAGTGTTCTTCTATCCTTATTTTTACTCCATTTTTTATTTCTATACATTTACTTTTAGTGGTTGAAAATTTAGTTTAAAAAAACTTATTATTGTGCTAAAAATCTTACATCGATTTTCTAAATTACCAAGAGTTTTTTTAAATTACTAATTCACCCCCTCTTGGTTAGCCTTGGAATGAATCTATCAGGTCTAACAACTTATTCAAACTGTCAAGTGGTATAAACGACTATTTTTAAAAATTAACATTTAGATAACTTTTTGAAAATGATTATGGCTACTTTTGGAAATTGTAACACTCTTGAAGTATATTTGATCACTAGACTGCCACTGCTTGATAACATTCCTTTCCACTTTTAAAAAACTTACTATTACATGTCGAATTTAGCACAGGAAGGTTACACTAGACCAATATGACTTATTGATGGAATTAGGACTGAAACACTATTTATTAATTGGATAATTGAAGAAAAATACTTAGCTAAGTTAAACGTGAAATATTTGAACAATTTCTTTTATACCCTAAAATTTGAGGATTATAAGCATGATTCAACCTGTAAAACTAGAAAAGAATTAGAGGAGGAAGTCACAAACTTATGCTTAGTGGCAAACAAACTTGATTATTTGGATCAAGAGGAGGTATGTGATTTATCCTACGTTGAGTTATTTAAAATTTCTAAGAAAATCCATATCGCATATATGAAGCTCAAAAAGCGGTATGCTTGTTGCAAACCTATTTTCTTGTCTTATATTTTGATGATTGACAAACACTATTTCTCTTGGACTACTTGTTGCATCTAACTTTTTAGGAATCGAAGATCGAACAATTAAGAAGAAGCCAAGTTCAGGATTGCATAGGTTTAGGGTTGAGTCAGTCTGTACTTTTGTTTTTCACCTTTTGAGTCTACTTGTAATAGTCATAGAGACTGATTCTAAGTAACCCTACACTCACACACTTGAGATATTTAGAATCTCTATTTTTGCTCACATCGGCCAGGCCGATCCCTTGGATCGTCCTGGACTTTTTTCTATAACAGATTATATAGAAGAATATTTAGTATGCTTAGAAGAAAAAGCTTGCCAATGATGCAACAAAAAGATGCGACAAGAGCAAAGATTGGAAAAATTATATAAATGATGGCTAAATGGCAGCCAAATTGACAAGAGGCGATAAATGAGCCAGTCAAAGCAAGCTATTCTCTGTTTTAATTTTTAGAACTTAGAGTTTTGTTTCAAGGTTGAATGATAAGTGGCTTTGCGATGTGATAAATTTAGCTCTTATTCATTTCTTTTAATATAAGATGTTACATTGTGTTGTTTCATCAAGCCAGTGATGGGTG
>NW_021320016.1:245909-284538 GCF_001605985.2 Dendrobium catenatum | reverse complement strand
TGGACGATCGAGTTCAAACAGAGACTCTAATCAGGATTCTAATTAAGGCAGGCAGACATTAACATATCGGGCTAGGACGATACGTGTATCGGGCCTAGGACGATAAGCTCAAATTAAAGAAGTAGCCGCCATAGACAATTAAGGTATACTGTATTTTTAAATTAATCGGCCAGGGACGATCCAAGGTCGGACTAGATAAATTACAAAATTATGCCTTAATTGATCAAGAAATCAAGGGAGAATTAAGGATGATTGATACGATATAATCGTCCTGGACGATCGAGGATCGGCAGGACTAAACCATTAAGTATACTTCATGAGATAATATCAGCCAGCACCAAAAATAGGCGATGCATCACGACAATTTGCCTCTAAATTTGAACATGATCTGGCCAGGACGACTCGTCGAGATCGACCGGACGATCAAAGCCAAATTTTCATATCCAGGAGTGTATCCAGGGCGATGCTCTGGCCGATCCTCTAAGTTTTGTATGATCGGCCAGACACGATGTTCATATCGGCCTGGACGATAAAGTCCGTACTTGCATTAATGAGCTCCTCAAAGCTCTTCTATTTAAGAGCTCTTGTTTAAATTTTTTTAAGACCTTGGATGTCCCTTGACCTTAAGAAGACCTGAGGAGAAGAGAGAGAGAGGGAAGAGAAGAGGATCTTGTGAGGGTTCAAAGGGTTACTTCAAGGATCGCTCTGCTTGTCTTTCTCTGGAGTTTCTCGTCCGTGGAAGGGTCGGTAGAGGTAAGGAGTTTTCTTTGGTTGAGTTCTCTGCCAGCTTCAGGGAGGACAAAAGGAGAAAGGTTCTCTGCTTGCCGGCGGTGGCAAAAAGGGGTTCTTGTGAGGGCTTTCTCCCCTAGCCGTGGGGGCTAAAGGAGAGTCAGTTTTGTGTGCAATACTTGGAGGGTGCCTCCAAGGAGTAGACTGTAAGTTCGAGTCGAACCACGAACCATTATAAATTTCTGCTTTCTTTTTCTTGCTTACCACACTTTTTTAATATTTCCGCATTTATTTCCTGTGTGGTGATTTTGTTTATAGCTATTTTTATTCTTTGTGCAAAAGAGTTTTTAAAATACCAATTCACCACCCTCTTTTGGTTAGCTTGGGAACTAAGTTCATAGAGGCTTAACATCCGAACGAACTTTCAAGTGGTTATGCACAGAGCGGGATTACAAAAATTTTAACGTTTGAAACGTTTTGAATTAAGAATCCATGGCTAACTTTCGGAATTGTAACACCTACGGAAGGGGTTTCCATAACCGACCCTCCCCTGTTCAATAACCTAACCTTTTGATTTTCTCGGAAAACCTGCATGTCAACATTATTTACAAAATTTACTGATTATCGTATGTGGATGCTTATCTCAAGAGGTTATTTCCCACCTTCTCGTGAAATTAATGGTGTTAAAACGAAGTTGCTTTTACTGAATGGACTTTTGATGAACGAGATTTAGCTCAATTAAAATGCACAAATGTTTGAAAGCTATTTTTCTTGTGGCTTTAAAAATCTAGGATTACATGCGTGTCTCAACTTTTGCACAAACAGGTAAAGAGATATTGGAGATAAAATCTGTGCCATCACCTTATGAAGGTACTATAATGAAGTACAACCACCCGTTTAAACATTCTCCTTAGCATGACTATCGAACTTTTTTTTATGAAACCTCATGAATCAAATTTCTGCATGTACTAGGTTTTACTCCAGATAGTTACTTCATTGCATGCACTAGGAAAAGAACTTTCGAAACTATGAAAAATTAACAAGAAATTTTGAGAATGGCTTGCCTTCGCACTTATGATGCAAAAATCACTGCAATTACTGAATCTAAGGATTTGAATACCTATTCCATTGATAACTTACTTGGCTCACTCATTGCTTATAGAGCGGGGTGAATCAACAAAATCTTGAATGCAGGTGAGAAGAAAAGGAGAAAACATTGGCAACTAAAGGCCACAGTCAGATTCTGAATCTTTCGGGTCTGAAAGGGATGAAGTTGCCTCATCACAAGGCAATTCAAAGCTTTCTAACGAAAAACAAAAGCATCATCAAGATTGGGAGAAAGGTAAGGATCACAAATATGTTAAGGATCTTCTGATGTTGTTTTGTTTTGAATGCAGGACCTGGACATGTGAAGGCCAATTGTCGCTACCAACTTCAAAGATCACTACGAGCAAAGAAAAGGAAAAAGGGTGAGGAGGAAAGCTAAGTCTATAGGAAGGAAAGAAGAAAATCCAAAAGGAGTTTTTGGGCGATCCGGTACTGATTCCTCTGAGACCTGTAACCAGAGGAAGAGACTACAAACTTGTGTTTCATGGGAGAAGATCAAAGTGGATGAAGAGGTATGTAACCAACCTATGATGAATTATTTGAAATTTGTGAAAAAATCCATGCATCATACAAAAACTATAAAGAAGAACCACATGCCAGCTTTAAAATTCAGAAACAATTCGAATGCTACAAAAAGAGCATCGAAAGTTTTCTCAAGTATCAACGATTGATTCAAATCACATGGCTCTTCTTGATAGAATTTGATGACTTGACAAAAGCAAATTTGTAAGGTTAGTTGATGAACATAATGCAATTAAAAAGCTTCACACAACAACTCACTTATTTTGATCATAAAAATCTAAAGAGTTGAGAAAAAATTGAGATTGGATGATGCATTAAAGAAAAAACTTAACTTGAGGATTCCAAAATAATTTAGAAGCATGGAAGAAAACTAGATTACTTTACTTTTGATCAAATTGCCAAACCTAGGAAGAAGCATTATAGATTCGATCCCTTTTCTCATATCCAATTAATTCTTTGAGTTAGGTTGTTGATTTCAAAAGATGATTCTACCCTAAGAAAACGTCTGAGCTAAGGGTAACCATGATCGGATATTCTACTATTCTATAGATTGATAAGCTTATTAACCCATTAACTCACAAATTTTTGAATCAATCACATGGAATACTATATCATGTTCATGCCTTGGTTAAAAAAAAAGAAAAAGGGCGAAGTGGGATCTCTTTGCTTTGCTTTTTTGTTCCCTCCTTTTTGATATGTCAGAAGGGGGAGAAGTTTATGAGGTTCTTTTTTTCATCAAATCCTGAACTTTTGCTACTAATTGTTTTCATAGTATTTTTCCATATCAAAAAGGGGGAGATTGTTGCAAACCTATTTTCTTGTCTTATATTTTGATGATTAACAAACACTATTTCTCTTGGACTACTTGTTGCTTCTAACTTTTCAGGAGTCGAAGATTGGATGATAAAGAAGAAGCCAAGTTCAGGATTGCGTAAGTTTAGGGTTGAGTCAGTCTGTACTTTTGTTTTTCACCTTTTGAGTCTACTTGTAATAGTCAAAGAGACTGATTCTAAGTAACCCTACACACACACACTTGAGAGATTTATAATCTCTGTTTTTGCTTACATCGGCCAGGCCGATCCCTTGGATCGTCCTGGACGATCGAGTTCAAAACAGAGACTCTAATCAGGATTCTTAATTAAGGCAGCCGACATTAACATATCGGCCTGGACGATACGTTTATCGGCCAGGATGATAAGCTTAAAACAGAAAGACGTAGCCGCCATAGACAATTAAGGTATACTGTATTTTTTAAATTATCGGCTAGGACGATCCAAGGATCGGCCTAGACAAAATTACAAAATTATGCCTTAATTGATCAAGAAATCAAGGGAGCAATTAAGGATGATTGATACGATTATATCGTCCTGGACGATCTAGACAAAAACTTTAAGTTACTTCAGGACGATAAATATCGGCCAGCACATAAAAAGGGCAATGCTCAGGACAATTTGCCTCTGATTTGAAATGATCTGCCAGGACAATCGTGAGATCGGCCGGGACGATCAAGCCAAATTTCAATCGTCCAGGAGTGTATCCCGGGCGATGCTCTGGCCGATCCTCTAAGTTTTGTACTGATCAGCCAGGCCGATGTCCATATCGGCCTGGATGATAAAGTCCGCTACTTGCAATTAATGAGCTCCTTTGAAGCTCTTCTATTTAAGAGCTCTGGTTTAACATTTTTTTTAAGACCTTTGGCTGCTGCCTTGACCTGAGAAGACCTTGAGGAGTGAAAAAGAGAGAGGGAGAGAGAGAGGATCTTGTGAGGGGGAGCTTGTGAGGGGATTCACAAGGGTTGCTTCAAGGATCGCTCTGCTTGTCTTTCTTCTGGAGTTTCTCGTCCGTGGAAGGGTCGGTAGAGGTAAGGAGTTTGCTTTTGGTTGAGGTTCTCTGCCATCTTTAGGAGGAAGCAAAAGAAGGAAGGTTCTCTGTCTTGCCGGGGTGGCAAAAAGGAGGTTCTTGTGAGGGCTTCTTCTCCTAGCCGTGGGGGCTAAAGGAGAGTCACATTTTGTAGTGCAATACTTAGAGGATGCCTCCAAGGAGTGGACGTAGGTCGAGTCGACCGAACCACTATAAATTTCTGTGTTCTATTTCTTGCTTCTGCACTTTTTAATTTTGCATTTATTTCTGTGGTGTGATTTGGTTTATACGATTTTTATTCTTTGTGAAAAGAGTTTTTAAAATACCAATTCACCCCCCCCCCTTCTTGGTTAGCTTGGGACCAAGTTCATAGGGCTTAACATCCCGAACAAACTTTCAATGCTAAATTGAACATATAATTTTTAAATTTACAAAAAGCGCATGAAATTCTTAGGAATGATCACGCATCAATTGGTGGCAACCACAAGATATTATTTGATGAGTTTGATGATTTGAACAAAAAGCATGAAAGTGTTTATGGATGAATTAGGTCAAAGAGAACTTGAATTAAAATTTCATAATTCGACATTAAAAAATAAAAGTTCATATCTGTAGAAAAAATGAATGCCATTAAGAAGTGTACAATTTCAAAACTTAGGAAAGGACGTTATAACTCACATAGATTGATAAATCCTTTTCCTAGTGTGAAATATTTTTTGTGTGGAATGATTGGACATATCTCTCACACTTGCACGATTCATAATAGAAAACATCTAGTGTGGAGACGTAAGATGTATAAATCGCTATATATTAAACATGAATCTATAATATTATTTCCAAGAGGAGAACCTAAATTTGTTTGGGTTCTCAAATCTAACATTTGATCATTTTGTAGAAATTCTTTCATTCTAGTTCTTGTGAGAGCATTTGGTACCTAGATAGTGGATGTTTGAAGTATATGACTGGAGACACAACACAATTCATATCATTATAAGCAAGGAATGGAGGCAATGTGACACTAGGAGATAATATCATTAGAAATGCGGTAGGTACATGTATGATTGACAGTATGAACAATTTTTTATTGAAAATATAATATTGGTTGAAGGCTTAAATTATAACTTGTTGAGAATTAGTCAGCTTTGCGATAAAGGTTATAGTGTTAATTTTTTTCCTACAAGCTGTATCTTAAATTAAAATGGAACTGATATGTTCCATGGAAATATGGTAAATAGTGTATACATGTTTGATTTAAATTTTATTAAATCTTCTAATGCTTTTTCTCTCAAAACAATCATTGATGAATCATGATTATGACATAGAAGACTTTGTCACGCTAGTGTGAAAAATCTTAGGAAGATTACCCAAAAAAATGTTTATTAGAGGGATACCTAAACTAGACTTCATTAAGGATCACCTGTGTGATGCATGCAAATTATGAAAATAGGTAAAGTCCTCATCTAGTTAAATTAAGGATCTTAGAACAAGCAAATTGTTGGAAGTCCTACACATGGATCTTTTTGGAATGGTTTGTAGTGTAAGTCTAGAAGGTAAAGTTTTTAGGTTTGCAATAATTGATGATTTCTCTAGATTCACATGGGAAAAATTCTTATTTTATAAGATTAAATCAGTTGATAAATTTATAAGTTTTTTTACCTGGATTCGGAGGAAACTGGGTGTGAAATTTTATCAATTCAAAGTGATCATGGAGGAGAGCTTAAAAATGAGAAATTTGAAGATTTTTATAGAGAACAATGATTGATCATAACTTTTTAGCACCTAGGACCTCTCAGTAGAATGGGATTGTCGAAACAAAGAATAGAACTTTGATATAAGCCGCTAGAGGTATATTGGTTGAATATTTACTTCCAAAATATTTTTTGGGTGAAGCGATTAGAATGGTTTATGATGTTCTTAATAGGGTGAACATTAGATCCAAGTTGTATAAGACACCCTATGAACTTCTTAAGGGTAAACCAATTAATTTTTCACATTTGTATGTTTTTGGATGCAAGGTGTTTATTCATAATAACAGCAAAACTCTTTTAGAAAAATTTAATCGTAAATTTGATGAAGGAATTTTTCTAGGATATGTTAGTGCTCTAAAATCCTATATGGTTTTTAATAAGAGAACTTGGTTGGTGAGGAAATCACACATGTAGTTTTTGAGGAATCTGACATTTTAGAAGAGCCAAGGTTTGAAGAAGATCATATTGAAGATATCACCCAAGAAATTGAAAGACAAAGTTGAAAGAGAATATTTGAAAAAAAAAATACTTTGCTTAGAGAATAAAACATTTCTAAGAGTCACCCTAAAGAATTAATTTTAGATAAACCTAATGAGGGTGTTAGAACTATACATGGTCTTTAGCAAAAAAGGTGAACCATTTTGACTTTATTTTAATGATTGAACCCTCTAATATAAATCAAACACTTTTGAATCAATATTAGACTTTAGCCATACAAGAAGATTTGATTTAATTTGTTAGGAAAGATGTTTAGGAATTGATTAAAAGGCCTAAAGATCAAAGTGTTATTGGAGCTAAGTGGGTTCAAAAATAAAAAGAATGATTCAGGTGTTGTTATTAGAATGAAGACAATATTGGTGGCCAAGGAGTATAATCAAATAAAAGCAATTAATTTTAAAAAAACTTTTGCCCCTATAGAAAGACTTGAAGAAATAAGGGTGTTACTAGCCTTTGTGTATTTTAAATATTTTAAATGGTTTCAAATAAATGTTAAGAGTGTCTTTCTTAATGGGTTGATATAAGAGGATATTTATATTGAGCAACCTCTAGTGTTTGAAAATTCAAAATTCCAAAATCATGTGTTTAAATTAAAAAAAGGTATTATATGGACTAAAACTGATACTTAGGGCTTGAAATTAGAGATTAAGCATTTTCCTATTATAAATATTATTTATTAATGGAAGTATGGACACCACTCTCTTCTTAAAAAGGATAGGATATTATGCACTCATTTTTCAAATATATATTGATGATATCTTATTTGGATCCACAAATAAAAATCTTTGTTATATTTTTTCAAAAATAATGAGTAGTGAATTTGAAATGAGTTTTAAGAGACTAAGTTATTTTCTTAGTTTTAGCATAAAGAAAAATGAGGAAGGAATATTTCTTAGTCAAAGTATTTTAAGAATATCAACAAGAAATATAAAATGTATAATGCTAAACCAATAATTAGACAAATGAGTTCCTCAGTGTAGTTAGACAAGGACTCTAAGGAAAAATCTGTTGATCAAAAGAATATTAAAGGAATAATTAGATCTTTACTTTTCTTGACTGCTAGCAGACCAGATATCATGTTCAAGATTTATTTGTGCGCTAAATTTTAATCTGATCCTAAGGAATAACATTTGATTGCTTTTAAAAGAATTCTAAGATATCTTTTGGGATCTCAAAACTTAGGGATTTGGTATTCTAAGCACAACACTTCTTTTAAAATCATTGGATAATCTAATTCAAATTTTGCAGGTTGTAGGATTGATCGAAAAAAGTATTTATGGAACTTATCAATTCATATGAAACTCTTTAGCTTCTTAGTCTAGTAGAAAATAGAATTCAGTAGGCCTATATACTGCTGAAGCAGAATATATTATCTTAGGTAGTTGTGTGGCACAGGTTCTTTTTTTTAAAATAATAACTAATTTACTTAGGATTTTTAATTGGCACTATTCTAATTTTTTTGGGATAATATAAGAGCCATATGCATTTCAATGAATCCTATTTAACATTCTAGAACTAAATATATAGATATGAGGCATCACTTTATTAGAGATTATGTGGATAAAGGAGGAATTGAATTGCATAATATATGCATTTCACTAAGAATTAAGTTACAGACATTTTCACAAAACCACTGACTTTTGAAATGTTCAGCACCTTAAGAACCATATTAGGTGTGGTTGATCCTAATGCTTAAAAATTGATTTTTTTTTTCAAATTGAATTTGTAATGTATTAATATGTTTGCTTGTTTTTCTTTATTTGTTTGTTAGTGTTTGTTTGTTTGTTTCTTTAGTTTTGTTTTTTTTTTTTTTTTTTTTTTTTTTATTTTTTTTTTTTTTTTTTTTTGTTATTATAGAGTTCTTTGTTTTTTTTTTCATTTTTGCATGTCATTGGATCTTGAGTGATTGGTTTTTGAAAAGTTTTTTTTTTGTTTATCATATCTTGTTTTAATTATTTTCTTTGTACTTTATGAAATGTTTTGTACTGTACAAATTATGTAGCATGTACATAGTATTTTTCTTAGTTGTGTATGCAAGATTGAGTTTTTTTTAATATATATCGTATAGTAAAATGTTAGCATTATCTATACAATCAGACATTTTCTGTATGTACAATTGGGAAATGTTTGCCAAATGTTTTGTTATTTTTTGGTAAATCGTATGTATGAAATTCATTTTCATCTGTATGATTCTACTATCAGTTTCTTATGGTGATAAACCTAACCATCTAAGATGATCTTAAATATTTTGATTGTCTTAGATGAATAAGCGTTCATCTGTACAATTGTATGGTCAAAAAGATTGTTCAAAATGATGCCTCGGGAATGTCAGTATATGAAAAGTTGTTTCATTTTTTTGTCGTTTCCATTTTATTTTTGAAATATTATTTGAACCGTATGATTTTAAAATTGTATGTACAATCAAGATTTTGTACTGTATGATAGGTCATTTTTCTTTATATTGAAAGGTATTCGATGGGTTTTCTTCACATTCATTTTTAAATCTCAAACCATCACGAGTTCAATCTTTAGGAATGGCCAGCAGTAGCAAATATCCATGCACTTCTAAGGGCTCATCCTCTCGCTCTAGTAGTAATGAGAACTTTATTTCTAAAGAATATGAGGAAGCCTTCAAATGTTTCATTACAACAGGGATTACCCCCTTTCATCTCCTTATTCAAAGTGACATAAACTTCTCTTTTATGCCACTTTTTGCCTCAACTCAATTTTCTTTTATCCTTACCTTGATCTATGCCTATCATCCAAAAACTTTCCAAATCTTTCTTGCAAACATGAAAGTGAACCAAGATCATACTAGGATGACCTCGTATGTCTTTAAGCAATCAGTTGAAAAAAATAAGATCTAGGAAACTTCCTTCCCCTTAGGACTCAAGGGGTTAGAGCACACATCATATCTTAAGAACCTCTATAATTCCTAAAGCTGGTGATCATATCAATTTGACTCCTCTTTTGTCTACTATCACAAACTTGATCATGACAAATACTCCTCAACTAATCAAGGACTACATTTGTAAACCTGATGATATTGAATTTCCTCACAATAGATGGAAGTTAAATGTGGCCTTAGGACACTTAGTTGCCTATATTATAGAAAAAAAGTATAAACTGATCAATCGTAATCCTCCCACTCAATTTCCCATTTACTTTATTGATGTCTCTTTTCGTCCACCTTTTAATTGGGATCAAAGTCTTGAGGGAGAATAATCTAAGGGAGAAGAAGGAGCCACTGCTCCAGCACCTGCACCTACACCTGGACTTGACCAAAATTTCTATGAAGAAATGGTCTAGTATTTTAACATACTAGAATCTCATTTTGAACAACATTAAAATCAAACTGACAATCACCTAAACCAGCAGGATGTAAGATATAACAAAGACATGGGGTGGATCCAAGAGTAATTTTACTCTATCAATACTAATGTAGCTACAATTAATATTTACTTTATGATGTTTAACCCTCAACCACATCCACACCAGGGCGCCTCAGGATTTTAGTTGTTACTTCTATGTTGTACTTGCCGTTAAAAGTTTTATACTTATTCTTGAGATATTTCTTGTGATTTCATGTGATTATTCAAATTCTAATTTTTCCATTTTTAGCATGATGTATTATTTGTATGTGTTTCAAGTATTAAATGGAATGATGGAATGATGGAATGATGTTTTTGAAAGTTTGTTAGGGTTGTTAAGCCCTTATGAACTAGTTTGAGGCTAACCAAGAGGGGAAGGGGTTGAATTGGTGGTTTTAAAAATTCTTAAACAAAAGGAAAGATCTTTTTAAAAATCTTTTTGAACATTTTAAAACAAACATGATCAACCTTTGACATAGAAGTGATTAATAAAAGAAATCAAAGATTTTAACCATATAATCAACCACAGAAAATTAAGGTGCAAAAATTAAAATGCAAAAAAGTAATGAGAAAGAACACACTAGATTTATAATCATTCGGTTAACCCGACCTACGTCCACTCCTCAAAGGCACCCTCTGAGTATTGCACTAATAACTATATTGTCTCTCCTTTAACTCCCACAACAAGATGGAGAATCCCTTAAAAAATCCTTTTCACCGACCCTGATGAAGCAAAGAATCCATACTCTATTTGATTCCTCCTAAAGAAGGAAGAGAACATTGACTCCTTTAACTTTCTTCTGAAGAAGGCAAAGAACCTTGATTTAGTGCTGACAAAAACCTCTCAAGAGCCACCAAGGAGCCAAGGATGATGGTTAGAAAAGAAGATTTGAATCCTTTCTTGGAGTAAACTTTGTGAACACCTCACAAACTCCCCCTCATAAGATTTTCTCTCTATCTCGATAGGGTAGGATACTAAAGTTTGTATTTAGTTTCAAGAATATAGGCAATGATATTTCCTAGGGCCAAATTTGGTTTTCTCTTATATCTGAGATCCCTAATACTACTCAAGTGTTCATGTATCAAAAAATAAGATAAGTAGTAATGAAATTCCTATAAGCCATGATATAATAGATGGTGAGGGAGAGTAGAGGAGTTAAGTGAATACGGTCACCAACATTTAGAATTACAAAAGTTCTAAAGACATGTTGGATGATCCTAGCATCTTTTTCTAATGTGTTAAAACATGATTAGGTTTTAAGCCTAAGCTATAGTCCTAAGGCTAACCAAGAGGAGGGAGTGAATTGGTAATTTTAAAACTTTCTCTTGGATTTAAAATTTGAAAACCTTTGATTCAATTAGCAAGTTATATAAGATTTTAAAAACAAAATTTTCAACTACAAAATATAACTTACAGTAAATAAAATGTGGAAATTTAAAAAACATAAAGATTTATAGTGGTTCAGTCAAACACGACCTATACATCCACTCCTTGAAGACTCTCTCTTCAGGTATTGCATTATTACCAAAGTGTCTCTCCTTTTGCCCCCATAGCAAGGCATAGAAGCCTTTACAAAACCACTCTTCCACCAATCCCTGGTGCAGTATAGAACAATCATCCTTTGTCACTCTTTAAGTGTCGGTAGAGAACCCTCATCCTTTCACACTCTCTAAGTTTTGTTAGAGAACCGTCTTCTGTGTACACCCTCCAAGTGTCGATGGAGAACTGTTGTTAGTTCAGACTCTCCAAGTATTAGTAGGGAATCGGATCTTCTTCAAAGATCTTCTTACGAGCAATCTAGAAAGGCAAGAGGAAAAGTGATAGCCAAAATTATGAAGAGATCCTTACCTTTGAGTAACCTTGTGAACCCTTTACACTCCACTTGCAAGAAATCTCTCTCAAATACTCTCTAACACTCTCTCTTTCAAATTCCCTTTAAAAAATCATGAAGAAAAGACTTTTTCACATCAATTTTAGTGGACCTTTTATACTGAAGATACAAAAAACTATCCAGAAAATTGAAATTTTCAATTTTGAACGTACACGATCATACAGTACGACCATAGTTTATACATCTGAAACTTTCAAAAACTATTACGTACAAACATGTTGTGAATCAGTACGAATTGATTCATACACAATCATTGTTCAGTATGAAACCATTTTGCCCGGTACGAACAATTAGAAAATTTTCATATTCATCGAGATGAGAAAGGGACCTCACAATTTTGTACTCTGGAAGGCATGTACGAGTGGTGATCGTACAAGATGATCCATACTTAGAAAAAAAATATTGTTTAGCAAACGAGACTCATCCATTTCGTACTCTAGAAGGCATGAATGATCTAGGTTCATACAATATGATCTATACTTGGAAAAAATATTTTTGAGTGAAAGACCCATCCATTTCGTATTCTAGAAGGCATATACAGATTGGGTTTGTATAGTATGATCCATACTTAGAAAAAAAATTTATTTCTATTTGTTTGATTGCTCATCGAGAAAATAGCTTAACAAATTGTCCCGTATGATGTTAATTAGTACATTACGATTAGTTTAAAAATTGTGAATTTTAAACTCTTCCCCGGTGTGTGTGTGCCCAATTACTCAATTATAATCACACTCTCTCATACTCAAGAAAATGAAAAATACAAACTTCAATTACAATAAACTCGAAATTGATCTTGATTTGAAGTCTTCAACAATCTAGAGGATGATTTTCCTAAAATATTAATACACACAGGAGAAATACAATTATACCAAAATATGTTAGGAGAAATAATAATCAAAATAATAATATTTGGAATCATAAAAAACAAACAAGTTACAAGAATATGAACAAACAAGAATTAAATAGCAACTATCTCAACAATCTCTCCATTTTTATGATGGCAAAATAATTATTGTTTGAATAAAATTAAATACCCTAAATTTCTCCTTATCTCCCCCTAAATGAATAAACAATGAATATAAGGAAATTTCTTTTAAAAAAAATCAATTTTTCTTCTTCTTTTTTTTTTAAAAAAAAATTCATAAGTGACAAAACACGAAAGTACAAATAGCCAAAAATAATCAAACACAAACAATATTTCTCCCCCTTTTGATATCAACAAAAGGAAGGAAGAAGGAAAAGTTGAAATGAAAGAAGTCATATGAGAAACCATTAATAATTGATCTTTAAAGAGATTGAGCTATAATTGCAATAACAAGATAAATGTTATTAGATAAAAATAAAAATTCAAAACATTTGAATTAAAATATAACATATACTAGAAAAATAAATCATGATCATGAATCATTCTAGACAATGAGATAAAGAGAATTACTACAAAAGTGATGAAATGAAGCTTAGATAATTTCAATTTTCAATATAAAACATAATTAAAAATTAGACTGATTTGAATTTAAAGATTAAAAGATAGAGGAAAGAACATCTTTAATTGGTGACATTACGCATCTTTTCAAATATTTTTGACACGCTTTATGCATCTTTTTGAATTTAGGCTAATTTTGTACCTTTTTTTAATTTGCGAACCATTGCGCATTCTTTCCTTTTTTGTGCACATTGTACTTTTCCTTTTGAAACCCCTTTTTTTTAAATGATCTTTCCAAATTCAATAATCTATAAACTTAAAATTCTTTTAATTACAAAAATAATTATATTAAAAAGAGAAATAAAAAATAATAAGACATCAAAATAACAATAATAATATTTAAATTATGTATGCCTAAAAAGAACTTGAGATTGATAGACTTAACATGATCGAGTTATAAATTAACTTAAATTTAAAATATATATATATATTTTATAATGTAATTAATTTTTGTATTTTAGTTTTAATTTATAACACTTTTTAGATCAATTAAATTAGGATTAACATATAGGAAAACTAAGATTTCACATAATAAACAAAGTAACTAACGAAAACAAGATAATTTTTATTGATATCAATTTAAAGATGAAATACATTGAAGCGCAATTGATATCAAATCATAAAATAAGGACAAGAAAATATTAACAAAAAAGCTAAATAAAGACAAGTACACAAAGCATCAAAAACATCACTAAGATCATCAAATCTAGAAGGACTGACAAAGACATAATACAAGAAGTACATCTAAAACTCTTAGGGACCCTAGTTTGGAGAAGGAGACTAGTTGAAGATAGAAAAATAGCTATTCATTATAGCTGCATTAGTGTTCATAGATTCGAACTGTCCACAAATGCAACCCATATCTTATTGTTACTGTGCATCATATTGATTTAGGTGAGTCTGAATTTGATCAAAATGATGATCAAAATGACTCTCCAACCATTCAAAGTGTTGGTCCCTCTCTTAAAAGTCAGGTCCATGAGTAGGTGTATTTGCTCCCCCTTGTTCCTTAGTATTCTCATTTGAATTATCATTCTTTCCAAAAAGTGCTCGAAAAGAAGCATCGGTGAAGTAGAATGACATTTCAAGTGGAAGCTCAGGATGAACAAAGTTGTACTTCTTTTCTAGAACATAGGTCACTAAATATCCTAAAGCAATATTTTCTTCCTCCTATGAGAAACATGTCCAATTTTAGAAAGGTTATGAATATAATCAAGGATGAGTTGGGCTTCATCTATTTGTTGTCCAGTCATGATTATATAAGTAATAGTGGATAGAAGAGGAGTAATATTTATGCGATCACCAGCCTTAGGAATGATTGAAGTTCTAAGGACATGCTAGATGACCCTTGTATTTTTATTTAAGGTAAAGACCCTAAGAAAATGACCAACTTGAGCAACCCCTCTAAGAAATTTGTTAATTTTAGACCAATCAAAGTCATATTTGGAGGTCATGGGTATGCTCTAATCTCTTGAGTCCTTAATTATAGAAAAGTTCCTAGATCTTCCTTAGTGATTTCTACCCATTTCTTTTAGACATAAGATCTTATCCTACTCTCATTATCACTAAAACTCATTTTTGTTAAAAATTAGTGGAAGCTCTCCTTATGATAGGCATGGATTAAAGTCAAGATAAAGGCGAATTGAGTTGAAGCAAAAAGAGATATGACTTGAAAGTGGATATCTTCTTGGAGTAAGAGTTTAGAAGGAGTTATTTTAGCAGAGACAAACCTAAAGTAAGAGTCATCATTTGCTCTAGATAGAAAGTTTTGATCTCCACTCCTGAAAGATGAACCCTTAGAGACTCTATTGAGAGAGTTGCTACTTAGCTTTTGCATATTTTATATTCTTGCAACTAGTTATTTTGATGATTCCAAAAATTATTGTATTGATTATTAATTTCTCCTAACACATTTTGGAAGAAGTGTTTTTGTCTTTTATGCGTACTAACATTTCAAGAAAATCATACTCCAGATTGTTGAAGACTTTAGATCAATATCTGATTATAATATTTTATAACTTGGAGTCCGCTGCCCGCCTCCCCCGTGCCTTGGCTGCCCCGCCTGCCCCGCGTCACTGCCCGAGTCTACCCGGCTGCCCTGCACAGCTGCACTGCCCCACTGGCCAGCCCAGTGCCCGCATCGAGCCGCACGCCAGTACGCCACGCGTGAGCGTGACATCGCGTCGCGTGAGCTCGGGTGAGCCGTGAGCTCACGTCCGTGACCCGGTGACCGCCGTTAGCCAGCTTCGCTGCCTCGCAGGCACTGTCGTCGTTGCACCGCCGCCGCTGCCGTTGCACCGCCACCGCTGCACCGCGCGAGAACTCTAAAAATCAAATTTAAGCGGGTCGGGTCGGGTTGACCCGAACCCGAAGCGGGTCGTGTGCGGGTTCGGAAAATCGACCCATTTGTAAAAACGAGTCGGGTTGACCCGATCCCGAATAGTGCCGGGTCAATTTCGGGTTGACCCGAACCCGACCCGTGACCCGAAATTGATAGGTCTAGGGAGATGTCTTATAGCAAGGAAAGAAGAATACAGTAATATGCATGCGACCCCGGACGATTCTGGCAGTTCCCTAAGTTCGTTAGATTTCTATGTTTTTTAGAACTTAGAATTTTAAAATTTTAGTTGTGAGTAGAAAAGTTTTATTGTCCTTAGAGAGCCTAACGAAATACATGCGAAAATAAATTCGGCATGCAAGAAAAGATACCTAATAAAAGCAGGCAATTTTTATTGCGCAATCAGGTAAACACATCAATATAAATCAAAAAATAATCAACTAAATGGCCATAGGCAAATTGCCCTTATTACAACCCAAATATGCAGAAAGTAAAGTGGTCGGGCACCACTGCCAACAACGCGGATTTTAAAGCCTATGACAGACGCAAATGATTTTGACTGGGATATTGGTCTTCAGTCTTCTAGTTTCTTCTTCTCCTTGGACTCCTTGGAACTCTCCTCCTTGTATCTCTCTGTTGGTTCTATTAATTAGGTTGTTAAGCCTAAGTGAATGTCCCAAGGCTAACCAAGAGGGGGGGTGAATTGGCAATTTAAAAAATGTAACTTCAACTCTTGGAATTTTAGAAAACCTTTTGAATTATTGATGCAAGTTAAAATTAAAGTTTAAAATAAACTTTTCAACTAGAGTAAACAACTTGCAATGAAATTAAATGCGGAATAAAAAATAAGAAAGAACACACCAGATTTATAGTGGTTCGGTCAAACCTTGACCTATATCCACTCCCCAGAGGCACCCTCTGAGTATTGCACTAATACCACAAAGTGACTCTCCTTTTGCTCCCACAGCAAGGCGGAGAAGCCTGTACAAATTCACTTTCACCTTCCCCGGTGCGGCGGAGTAGCCGGGTTCTTTAACACCAAAGAGATCTTCTTCTTGCCAAAACTTCCCTCAAGACGACCCTTGAATCTGATGGTAATGAGGTGCAAGTTCGCCGGAGCAACTGTGTGAATATCCCCTTCACACTCCCTTGAAATCCCCTTCAAGGATCTTCTCCCTCTCAAACTCCACCCTTTCCTCTCTCCCTTTCAAGTTCTCTCTTCAAGTTTTCTCCACAAGAATGAAGACACAATGACTGTTAAAGATACACTTTGTCATCCTTTTACACTCTCCAAGTGTCGGCAGAGAATCGGACCGATTTTGTTCAACTTCACTTGAGAGCCTTCAAAGGAGATGAGAAGAAACAAAGAGATCTTCTTCTTTAAGTAACCTTGTGAATCCCTCACAAACCCTTCACTTGATCTCTCACTCTTCACTCTTACAATCTCTCCCAAACTCTCACACTCAATGATCCCTCTCAAGAGAAAACAACTCCAAAGGCACTTGTAATAGTTTCTAGGACTCCTTATATAGAGAGGACATGAAAAACCGCTCAAAAAACTACTTAAAACATGTTTTTCTGCGCACTGGATCGTCCCGTATGAAATTTAGTACGGACAAACTGAGTAAATAACTGTCCCGTACGAACCATTTATTCATCTGTACGAACGAATTTCGTCCTGGACGAAATTGGTTCGTCCCGGGACGAAAAATTTTGTTCGGTACGAACAGTTATATCAAAAGTCGGTTTCAAAAACTGCAGAACATTGCCAGAAACTGCCATTGTCGGTTCCCATCGTCCTGGACGAACTGGACTTCGTATGGACAAAATTTTTACAGTGAGAAACTCATCCTGGGATGAAAAATGATTTCGTCTGGACGATCATTCCTTAGAAAAATTTTCTAGTTCAGTTCCTGTCTGTTCCATTGCTCTTATAAGGAGATAACTGATCTGATCGTCCCGTACGAACAATGTTCGTCCCGTACGATCAGTACAAAAACTTTTTCAAGATCTCCTTTAAGTGTGTGTAAATTTATTCACTCAATTACAATCACTCCCTCTCAAATTTAATTCAAATAAAAAGTACAAGCTTCAAATTCACAAAGTATCTTATGCTGAATTTGATTTGAAGTCTTCGTAGTCTGGAGTTCAATTTTCCCGAAATATTAATACACACAAGAGCAAAAACAAATCTTCTAAAAAATGTTAAGAGATAACAACACATAAAATAATAATATTTGGAATCATCAAAATTATACAAGTTGCAAGAATGTAAAACATGCAAATAGCAACTTTCCTGACACCTTTTTTTTAGGTCATAAGATCTTATCCTACTCTCATCAGAACAAAAAGACATTTTCCAGAAAATAGTGAAAGGTTTCTTTGTTGTAGGCATGAATAAAAGTCAGGATGAAGGCAAATTGAGTGGTGGAGAAAAGAGGCATTACTTGAAAGTGAATGCCTTCTTCGAGTAAGATTCTATGAGTAATTTTAGTGGAGAAAACCCTAAGGAAAGAATCCTCATTGACTCTTGATAGAAAGTTTTTGTCTCCACTCCTAGAAGATGATCTATTAGTGACTCTACCACACTTACTAGAACTGGCCATTACTAAGAAGTGAAGGATTTAAAGGTGCTATTGAAGTGAATGAAAATGAATTCTGAAGCCTTCCTATTTAAACAAAAATGACGATTCGTACGTATGAAAAAAGATTTCATACAGTAGAATTGTTGGTTCATACATATGAAATAAAATTTTGTATGTAAGATCGAATAAGTTCAAAAAGAAATGACTTTTCGTAATCACACAAGTTATGAAGCATCCTTTTGTATAGGCTTTTTCACCAGATGATCGTACAGATGAACAGGTGCTATTTCGGGATGAATGGTTATTTAAGATCATTTTAAAGATGATTGGGTTCATCCCCCACATTGAATGACACATAGTTCATAGATATGAAATAACATTTCGTATGTACAATCAGTCTTAATAATTGATTATGCCCATATAACCATCTATGTGCGTATAGATGAAGTAATACAAATCATCCGGGATCATATAAATATTGTACAATATGATATGTGTTGAAAAAATAAAACTTTACGCATTCAGTCCAAAATAATGATTGACATGCTATAGAATTTATACAGGACAAAAATAATTTTGTACAGTACGAATAGAACACTTAGAAAAATTCACATGATTGTTCAGAAATAGGAATTTTGGTGTGTGAAAACATGTCTAAGACACAAAAAAATCATAAAAACCAAAAATAGAAACATACACACAAAAATAAAACACAAATAATCGAAGACATGAATAAAAACACGTAAAAAATTAAGTTTGCAGAAGATTTTGTTTAAGCATTAAGATCGATCACACCTAGACTTGTTCTTAATGTGCTAAAAGTATCAAAAGCTAGTGGTTTTATAAAAATATCGACAAGTTTAATTTCAGTAGAAATATGGTTCAATTCAATTTCTCCCTTGGATACAGATCCTCAATAAAATGATACCTTTGTCCATTTGTTTGGTTCTAAAATGTTGAATAGGATTTTTTGAAATGCAAATAACACTAATGTTATTATAATAAATTAGAATTATGCCTATTATAAATCCTAATTTAATGAACTATTTTTTCAACCAAAGAACATGTTTCACACAACTTCCTAATGCAATGTATTCAGCTTTAATAGTAGATAGGGCTACGAAATTCTATTTTCTACTGGACCAAGAAGCTAAAGAATTTCCTATGAATTAATAAGTTCTAGATGTACTCTTTCGATCAACCATATAACTTATATAGTCTGAATCTAAATATCCAATTATTTCAAATAAAGAGCTAAACTTAGGATACCGAATCCCTAAGTTCTGAGTTCCCAAGAGATACCTCAAAATCTTTTTTACTACTAACAAATGTGTTTCTTTTGAATCTGATTAAAATATAGCACACAAATAAATACTAAACATTATATTAGGTCTACTAGTAGTCAAGTAAAGCAAAGATCCAATAATTCCTCTAAATTTCTTTTGATCAACAGATTTTCCCTTAGGGTCCTTATCCAATTGAACTGAGGAACTCATAGGTATATTAACATGCTTAGCATTATCCATTTTATACTTTTTGAGTATGTCCTTAACATACTTCTACTGACTAAGAAATGTTCCTTCCTCAATTTGCTTAATGTTAAAACCTAGAAAATAACTAAGATCTCCCATTAGAATCATCTCAAATTTACTAATTATTTTAGAAAAATCATCACAAAGATTTTTATTTGTAGATCCAAAGATGATATCATCAACATAAAATTATACAATGAATATATCATCTCCTAATTTCTTTGAAAAGAGAGTGGTGTCCACACTTCCTTTTTCAAAAGATCTCTTAAGTAAGAAAGTGTTCAACCTCTCATACCAAGCCCTAGGTGTCTATTTCAATCCATATAATACCTTTACATTTTAAAATATGATTTGGGTATTTTCAAATTTCAAAACCTAGAGGATATTTGGTTGTTCAATATAAACATCCTCTTGTATGACCCCATTCAAAATGGCACTTTTAACATCCATTTGATACAAATTAAATCCTTAAAAATAAGCAAAGGCTAACCAAAACCTTATTACTTCAAGTCTCGCTACAGTGGAAAACTTCTCCTTAAAATCAATTCCATTAATTTAATTATACCCCTTAGCCACCAATCTATCCTTATTTCTAACAACAACTCTTGTGTCATTCATCTTATTTTTAAATACCCACTTAGTTCCAACTATACTTTGTTCCTTTGTCTTTGTAATTAATTCCCAAATACCATTCCTTACAAATTAATTTTATTCTTCTTATATTGCCAAAATCCAAAATTCATTCAAAAGTGCTTGGTTTACATTTGTGGGTTCTATTATTGAAATAAAAGCAGAATGATTGACTTCTTTTCTAAGTCCACACCTAGTCCTAACACCCTCACTAGGTTCACCTAAAATAATTACTTATGGTGGTTTTTAGAAAATTTCAAATCTCTAAAGAAAGGGTTTTCTATCTCCAATTTTTCTTCCAAATCAATCTTCTCAATCTTTTGAGAGTTATTTTCTTTTTTATCCTCTTCCAAATTTTGCTCTTTCAATCTTTCAAATTCATTAAATATAATATATGTAGTCTCCTCAACTACCAAAGTTCTTTTATTAAATACTCTATAAGATTTTCCAACACTAGAGTATCCAAGAAAAATTCATTCATCTAATTTTGGATCAAATTTTCCAAAGGTAGATTTTCCATTATTATGTATGAACACCTTACATCCAAAAATATATAAATATGACAAATTAGGTGCTCTCCCCTTAAGAAGCTTATAGGATGTTTTGTTCAATTTCGACCTAATGTTCACCCTATTCAGAACATAACATCTAGTACTGACCGCTTCAGCCCAAAAATATTTAGGAAGTGAATATTCTACCAACATGGCTATAATGGCTTAAATTAATATTATTTCTTTCTTTTGACTACCCATTTTGCTGAGGGGTTCTAGGTGCAAAAAAATTATGATAAATCCCTTTTTCATTAAAAAAATTATCAAATTTTTCATTTTGAAATTCCTCGCCATGATCACTTTGAATGGTTAAAATCTCACTCCCTAATTTCCTCTGGATCCAAGTCAAATCTCTAAATTTCTCAAAAGGCTCACTTTTATGAATTAAAAATTTAACCCACATGAATCTTTAGAAATCATTTACAATCATAAATTTGTATACCTTCCCTCATAGACTAATCGTGCTTACTTGTCCAAAAAGATCCATATGAATAATCTCCAAAGGTTTACTAGTTCTAAGATCCTTATTGGATTGAAAGAGGATTTACATGTTTTTTTAATAGACATGAATCAAAAAAGTGATCCATAGTAATGTCTAGTTTAGGTATACCTCTAACCAAATCTTTTTGGGTAATTTTCATAAGATTTTTCATGCTAGAATGACAGAATCTCCTATGTCATAATCATGAATCATTAGAAACAATTTTAAAATAAAAAGCATTATGAGTTTTAAAACAATTCAAATCTAGCTTATACACATTGTTTACCCTAATTCCATGCAAAATATCATTTCCAATTAGGCTTAATATGTAGCTAGTGAAATTTGTTTTTTTACAATATCCTTTATCACATAGATGAATTATACTTAACAAATTTTGCTCTAAGCCTTCTACAAGCAGAATATTCTTTTTAAAAAAAATTTGCAAGTTTTCAATCATACCAGTTCCAACCACTTTCCTAGTGGTGTTATCTCCAAGTGTAACCTTGCTTCCACTTCTAGCTTCCAACAATAGAAATTGCTTAGTGTCTCTAGTCATATGCTTTGAGCAACTGCTGTCCAGGTACTAAATGCTCTCACGAGGCTTTATGTGAGAGTATGCCTCTTCTTGATCTGCTGATCAAGATTATCGGCCATTAAGCATAAGTTGGTGACTTCCATCTCCTTTTATGTTCTGATGAATCTGAAGCTGAGTCCACCCAAAAAGCCCTTTGAAGTCTCTTCTTTCCCCACTTTATATTTGCTTTCTCTTCTACCTTCTCCTTGCTAGGAGTGGCTTTTCGATTTGGGCAATCCAATTTTATATATCCAGGTTTCCTGCATTCGTAGCAAATCACATCATTAGAAATCTTAGCATTTTTATTGAACTTACCTATGTTCCACTACTGGCATCTCCTCTACTTTCTTTTAAGAAAACTTCTAAATTGCCTAGTCATTAGGGCAACGTCAACCTCATCCTTAGGTTGTGACTGATCACTTTCTGACTCCTCCAATTTTAGTACAATGTTTTTCTCCTTTTGTTGCTCACCTGCATCAATCTTCCTTTGACTCACTCCTTGCTCTTAAAAAAGTAGTGAACCAAGAAGATTATCAATGCAGTAAACATTTAAATCTGTAGACTCTGTAGTAGTAATTATTTTTGCGTCATAAGTAGTAGGCAAACAACGAAGAATTTTATTAACCATTTCAGCGTTCATTAGTTCCATTACTAATGTGTGCAAAGAAGTGACTATCTGAGTGAATCTTGTGTACATGTTAGAAATAGATTCATTAAAATTCATGCGAAATAATTCATAGTCATGAAATAAGATATTTAATCTTGATTATTTTACTTAATTAGTCCCTTCATAAGTAATATAAAGTCTATCCCATAATTCAATTAACTAATCTAGTTAGCCAAGTATACCCTTCTTAAACTAGGATCCATATGCGATAATCTAGAGATTATAAAAATATAGATATGCATGTTTTCAAAAAATGAAAGGAATATTGTCAAATAATGGAGGTCTAATGATCAAATATCCTTCAGTTGTGTTTTCAATGGTAGCCATACTAGTTAATCAAAAAGTATTCTAAACTTATGATTTTGAAATAAAGCTCTGATACCAGTTATTTAAACTTGATTAGGTTATTAAGCCTAATCTATTATCCCAAGGCTAACAAAGAGGAGGGGTGAATTAGTAATTTTAAAACTTTCTCTTAGATTTAAAATTTGGAAATCTTTGATTCTATTAGCAAGTTAATTAAGATTTTAAAAACAAAATTTTCAACCATTGAATATAACTTGCAATAAATAAAATGCAAAAATTTAAAAGACACAAAGATTTAAAGTGGTTTGGTCAAGTATAACCTACATCCACTCTTTAAAGACTCCCTCTTAAGGTATTGCACTATTACCAAAGTGTCTCTACTTTTTCCCCCACAGCAAGGTGGAGAAGCCTTTACAAAACTACTTTTCAACCAATCCCAAGTGTAGCAGAGAACCATCATTCTTTCACACTATCCAAGTGTCGACAGAGAATCATCATACTTTCACACTCTCCAAGTGTCGGCAGAGAACTGTCATCTATTTACACCCTCCAAGTGTCAGCAGAGAACTGTCATCTATTCACACTCTCCATGTGTCAGCAAAGAACTACATCTTCTTTAAAGATCTTTGTAAGAGCAATCTAGAAAGACAAGAGAAAGAATAATAGCCAAAATTGCACAGAGATCCTTACCTTTGAGTAACCTAGTGAACCCTTCACACTCCACTTGCAAGAAATCATTCTCAAACACTCTCTCACACTCTCTCTTTTAAATGCCCTTGAAAAATCATGAAGAAAAGACTTTTTCACATCAATTTTAGTGTACCTTTTATACTAAAGACATGAAAAACTATCTAGAAAATTGAAAATTTTAATTTTGAACATGCACGATCGTACAAAATAATCGTAGTTCGTACATATGAACAATTGAAAAAGTATTACGTATAAAATTATTGTGAATCGGTATGAATCTGTTCGTAGACGATCATCATCCGGTATGAAACTAGTTTGTCCGGTACGAACAGTTAAAAAATTTTCACATTCATCGGGACAAAACGTAGGGATGAGAAGGGACCTCATAATTATGTACTCTAGAAGGAATGTATGAATGTTGATCGTACAGGATGATCCATAATTAGAAAAATTATTTTTGAGCGAATGGGGACCCATCCATTTCATGCTCTATAAGGCATGTATGAACTTAGTTCATACAATATAATCCATACTTGGAAAAAATGTATTTTTGAGCAAAAGAGGATCCATCCATTTCATACTCTAGAAGGCATGTATGAACTGAGTTTGTACAGTATGATCCATACTTAGAAAAAATTTTCATTTTTGCTCGTTTAATTTCTCATCGGGAAAATAATTGAAAAAATCATCCCATACGAAGTTCATTCATTCAATATGATTAGTTTAAAAATTACGAATTTTAAACTCTCCCTTGGTGTATGTGTGCCCAGTTACTCAATTAAAATAGTACTTTTTCAGACTCAAGAAAATGAAGAAAATGAAAAATATAGACTTCAATTATAATAAACTCTAAACTAATTGAAGTCTTCAATAATCCGAAGGATGATTTCCCTGAAATATTAGTACACATAAAATCAATATAATTCTACCAAAATATGTTAGGAGAAATAATAATTTAAACAATAATTTTGGAATCATCAAAAACATACCAAGTTGCAAGAATATGAACAAATAAGAATTAAATAGCAGTTATCTCAACATAAATAATTGGAGGCACCATCATGGAAAGTTACATTGGTGTGTCTTAAATATTTATTATTAGTTCTCTAATTGAAATCAAGATCTAAAGCTAAGATATGAAGTTTATTGCTAGTTGTGGAAAGTTGAAGAAGTTCATGACAGTCCTGATAAGTTATTTGTACATGTCTCTTATTGACATAAGATTGAAGTGCAATATAGGTAGAGTTAAGTCAAATGCTGACAAGGAAATCATATAGAAGTTCATAGTGGAAAGGGAATGCGAGCGTCAAAATGAATGTAAGGGTAGAATAGGAAAACATATATAACATCGGGTAAGTCAGTGTATAGGGATTAATAATCTTGGAGGATATAATACCTACCATTTTATACTAGAGATAAGCAATCTGCTCTGTTGCCTCAATGAAATGAGGATCTATAGTTCTCCTCGAGAAGTTCTAGTATGTATCCTAGAATATTTTGCCACCATCCATTTTGAGAGATAGAAAGACAGGAGTTGAAGGGTTTTGAAGGAATAATTGGAGTAAAAAAAAAAATAGTTCAAATCAGTTGTTTATAAAGAGTTAGTCAAACCATCTAGGATGATCGTGGAATTATCCAGGATGATTAGGAGCAATAATGGTGTTTAGAATGATTGGTCAAAAATGCAGTCCTATTATCAAGGATGATCAGACATTGTCCAAAATGATTAGACATATGCAATCATCCTGAAGAGTTAACCAGTACAATCTTTGACTGTAAAGATCATCCAGGATGAAAAGGTAGATCATCCAGGATGATTTGGATGATCTAGGATGATCTCAAATAATATAGTCAAATCATCCGTCAGATGGATGATGAACACTAAATTATTAATATTGCCATGGATGATCTTAAATCATCCAAGATTATGTGAATAAAAAATCAAAAATTATGATGATGGATATAGATGAATAGAAGAGGACACAAAAATAAAAAAAACAAGTAACACATAATAAAAAATAAGTAAAAAAAACATAATGAAAAGAAGATAAAAAAAATAAAAGAGCATAAAAAAGTTTTTTTTATCAATACTAGAAAATAATAAATTTCCTATATGATTGAGATAAAAATTAGTAAAAAGTGTTTTAAAATTATCAAAATCTAAAAAATTGGTAGAACAACAGATCCTGTTAGCTCTAGCTTGGACACCTTATAGGGTAAAAATATTTTGAAAACAAAAATTTAACTGAAAAACGAAATCAGATAAGAAAAGTGATATGTTCAAAACTTCATTTCAGAAAAATATCTTATAAAATAATATATCAAAGTAACTAGTCACGATCATGAGTTTCAAAAATAAAGTCTTTGAAAATATCAAGTGACACATGAATTCTTCTAAGATTTAATGGTTTGAAAGAGAAGGAAGCTTTTTTTTTTTATGGACTCATTTTAGGCCTCTTGTCAATTGTTTGGAACACTTTACATATCTTTTGATTTTTGATACACTTTATGTATCTTTCAATTATTTGGCAATCATTTCACATCTTTTTAAATTTTTTATCTTATTTTATGCCTCTTATCATTTATGTGAGCTAGCTCTCTTTCGAAAGCTTTAAAGACTCTCAGTTATGAGAGTATCTTCTAGATAATTGAGAAGAAAAACTCATTCTATAATATATGGAGGAGTACACCACAAAGTAAAATCATATTCATCTGATAAATGCAACAAGTTGATTAAGAAAGCTTGAAAGTGATTTAATGACTTTGGATTATATTCATATGAGATAGATTACTATAAGAAGATAAAAAATATCTCAATTTAAAAGTTTAATTCTTAATTTAAAATAGATTGTTACTTAAAAAAATTACACCACTAAAGGAGTTAGAGGAAGAGAAACAATCAACGGTGTTTCTTCCTTTAAATGATTTAGGGATGTCAATCATTATTTAAAAATTTTTAAAATAAAAATAAGGCAAAAATATCATTCCAGTAGGGACCAATAAAAAACTTAAGGGAAGAATAACACAAAAGTAAAACATGAAAAACTACAACATATAAACAAAAACAAACAAGAAAACAAAAATAGAAGAAATATCAAAAAATAGAAAATTCAGAGTTCAGTAATAATCAAGTTCATGTAATTATGTCTATGACACCAAATCTAGTCCTTATGATACTGAAAGTTTTAAAGATAGTGGTTTTATAAAGATGTCAGCCAATTAGTTTTCATTTGCTACATGATGTAGCCCAATGTGTTCTTTAGTAATATGGTCCCAAATAAAGTGATGCCTTGTGAATGTGTTTGGTTCTAGAATGTTGGATAGGATTTTTAGAAATGTAGATGACACTAGTATTATTAGATAGAATTGACCTTATGCCTACAGATAATCCTAAATCTAGAATATGTTATTTTAACTAAATGACATGGGCCACACAACTTCCTAAGGATATGTATTCAACTTTATCAGTGGAAAGAGCAACTAAGTTTTGTTTTATGTTTGGCCAGGAGACTAAGAATTTTTCTATGAATTGACACATTTCAAAGGTACTCTTTCTTTCCACCCTATACCCTATAAAGCCTAAATTAGAAAATCCTATAATCTCAAAAGAAGTGTTATGCCATAGATACCAATTTCCTAAGTTTTAGGTTCCTAAGAGATATATAAGGATTCTCTTAACTGCAGTCATGTGGGACTCCTTTGATCAGCTTAAAATCTAGCACAAGGACACACACTAAACATTATATTAGGTCTACTAGCTCTCAAGTAAAGGAGCAATCCAATTATTCCCATATATTATTTTTGATTAATTGATTTTCCATTTGAGTTTTTATCTAATTGAACATTGGAGCTCATGAGAGTATTTATTGGTTTGGCTTTATCCATTTCATATTTCTTTAAGACATACTTAATATATTTTGATATATTAAGAGAAGTTCCATCATCAATTTGTCTTATGCTAAACCCTAAAAATAGGACAATTCTCCCATCATACTCATCTCAAATGTCATACTCATTATTTTAGAAAAATCATCACATAAATTTTTATCAGAAGATCCAAAAAGTATATCATCAATATAGATCTAGACAAAAAATAATTTATCTCCTACTCTCCTTAGAAAAGGGTGATGTCTATGCTCCCCTTAATAAACTCTGTTTAATCTTGAAAAGTTGTGAAACCTAAACTAATATTCCAAGGCTAACCAAGAGGGGGAGTGAATTGGTAATTTAAAAATTTCTCTTAAATTTTAAATTTGAAAATCGTTGATTCTCATAGAAAGTTAATTAAAGTTTTAAAATAACTTGTGAACTATAAAAAAATAAGTTATTGTAAATAAATTCAAAAATTAAAGACACAAAGATTTATAGTGGTTCGGTCAAACACAGCCTATATCCACTCCTTGTAGACTCCCTCTTCAGGTATTGAACTATTACCAAAATGTCTCTCCTTTTTCCCCCATAATAAGGTGGAGAAGTCTTTACAAAAACCTCTCTTCCACCAATCCCTGGTGGAGCAGAACCATCATCCTTCCACACCCTCCAAATGTCGACAGAGAACTGTCGTCTGTTCATACTCTCCAAGTGTCGGCAGAGAACCATTGTCTATTCACACCCTTCAAGTGTCGACAGAGAACTGTCATCTATTCACACCCTCCAATTGTCGTTAGAGTATCAGATCTTCTTTAAATATATTCTCATGAGCAACTAGAAAGAAGAAAAGAAGAGTAATCCCCAAAATCACAAAAAGATCCTTACTTTTAGTAACCTTGTGAACCCTTCACACTCCACTTGCAAGAAATATCTCTCAAATACTCTCCTACACTCTCTTTTGCACTTGCTCTTGAAAAATCATGAAGATAATACTTTTCGCGTTAGTTTTAGTGGACCTTTTATACAAAATACAAGAAAAACTATCCAAAAAACAAAAAATTTCAATTTTGAGCATACATAATCGTACAGTATATTCATATGTTTGTACGTACAAATAGTTCAAAAACTATTATGTATGAACCTACTATGAATCAGTACAAAATCATTTTGTAAATGATGATCATCCGGTTTAAAACAAGTTTGTCAGGTACGAACAGTTAGAAAATCTTTCACCTTCGTGGGGACTAAGAGGGACCCCATAGTTTTGTACCCTGGATGGCGTATGTACGATTATGACATCATACGGTATGATCAGTAATAAAAATTTTCAAGTTCGTCGGGACAAAAAGGGACTCATTTAATTCATACCCTGGATGGCATATATACGATGAAGACATTATACGGTACGAACCGTTCAGAAAATTTTCAAGTTTATTTGGATGAAAAGTAGGGATTAAAAGGGACCCATCTAATTCATACTCTAGAAGGTATATACGAATGGTATATTGTATAGTATGATCCATACTTAGAAAACTTTTCTCCTATCTATTCGTTTGATTGCCCAAATGGGAAAATAACTAATCTTATCGTCTCGTATGAAAAGACATTATACAATACGATCAGTTTAAAAATTATAGATTTTAAACTCTCCTCCAGCGTGTGTGCATAATTACTCAATTACAATAACACTTTCTCAGAATCAATAAAATGAAAAATACAAACTTCATTTAAGATAAATCCTAAACTGATATGATTTAAAGTCTTCAACAATCCAGAGTATGATTTCCCTGAAATGTTAGTACACACAAATAGCAAAACAATTCTTCAAAAATATGTTAGGAGAAATAATAATCAAAGAAATAATATTTGAAATCATAAAAAATATAAAAGTTGAAAGAATATCAATAAACAACAAATAAACATCAACTATCTCAACAAACTTCCTTTCTAGTAAAAATGTCCTAAACCTCTCATACCATATCCTAGGTGCCTGTTCTAATTTGTATAAAACCTTTTTTAATTTAAAAATATATTTTGCAAATTAAGAATTCCCAAAGCATAGGGGTTGCTCTGTAATCACATCCTCTTTTTTATCCCATTTGAAAAGGCACTCTTGGCATCCATTTAGAAAAGCTTAAATCCCTTATAACAAATAAATGCTAGTACTACTCTAATCACTTCCAATCTAGCTATAGGGGCAAAAGTCTCCTCAAAATTAATCCCTTCTATTTGATTATACCCTTAGCCATAAATCTTTTCATATTCCTAACCACTACAATAGAATCATTCATTTTATTCATAACAACCCATTTGGTTCCTACTACACTTTTATCCTTAGGTCTTACTACTAGCTTCCAGACATCATTCCTAATAAATTGGTTTAGTTCCTCTAGCATAGCTAGGTTTCATAATTCATCAGAAAGGGCTTGAGTGATATTGGAAGGTACAGTTATTAAGATGAAGGTAGAATGGTTATCTTCTTTTCTAAGTTCATGCCTAGTTCTAACACCTTCAAAAGGGTCTTCTTAGATCAGTTCTTTAGGATGACTCGAAGAATATCTCCAATCTCTAAGAAAACTATTTTGAGATTCTACCCTTTCCTCCTGATTTGTAGTCTTTACTCATTAGGTAATCTCACCTACTTCATCTTCTTCCTAAACTCTATACTTCTCAAAATTAGATTCATCTAACACTATATGAGTATTCTCCTCCACCAAAATGTCCTCTTATTATACATTCTAAAGGATTTCCCTAGACTTGAATAGCCTAAGAACATTCCTTCATCAGATTTTAGGTCAAATTTTTCTAAGAGTGATTTTCCATTATTTAGAATGAAAACCTTACAACCAAAGACATAAAGGTAAGAAAAGTTGGGTGTCCTACTCTTAATGATCTCATATGAATTTTTATCCAGTTTGAATCTAACATTTACCATATTCAACACATAATAAGCTGTGTTTATCGCTTCTGCCCAAAAGTATTTTAGAAGTGAATACTCAATAAGCATGGCTCTAGCGGCTTCCACTATGGTCCTATTCTTTCTTTCAGTTAGCCCGTTCTACTGAGGGGTCCTAAGAACTGAGAAGTTATGAATAATCCATTGCTCCTCAAAGAAAGTTTCAAATATCTCATTTTCAAACACTCCACCAAAGTTACTATGGATGTTTAAGATATAACAACCTAGTTTTTTTCTGAATCCAAATGGAGAATGATTTAAATTCATCTAGTTTCTCACTTTTATGTGACAAAAATCTAATCCAAGTGAGCCTAGAGTAGTCATAGACTATTACAAACCCAAAGGCCTTTTCGCCTAAGCTTGCAGTGCTAATGATTCCAAATAAATCCATGTGAAGAATTTTTAAAGGTTTTGAGGTGCAAATGCCCTTAATGGAATGGATAGAGGATTTGACTTATTTCCCTAATTAACTGGAGTCACACAGGTGATCATTAGTTAATTCATGCTTGGGGATTGCACTTACTAAGTCTTTTTGGGTTACTTTTCTAAGTATTTTCATGCTAGCATGACATAACCTCCTATACCACAACTAAGACTCGCAAGCAAAAAATTTTAAACAAAATGAAGCAACTTATTCAATATCATTTAAATCAAACATGTAGACATTGTTGATCATTTTTCCCTCCAAAATAATGTTATTTTTTAAGCTTATAATTCAACTATTTAAATAAAGTTTATGTGGAAGCCTTTATCATAGAGCTGACTGATGCTGAGCAAATTATATTTCAAGCCATCATTAAGTAAAACATTTTTAATCAAAATGATATTGGAGTTTCTGATTATACATAGGCCCACTACTTTTCTAGTGGTGTTGTCTCCAAGAGTGATCTTGCCTCCAGCCCTGGCCTCCAACAAAATGAATTTATTTGCATCTCCAGTCATATGGCGTGAGCATCCACTTTCTAAGTACCACATACTCTCATGAGGTCTTGTGTGAGAGCAGACCTATAAAATTATCAAAAGTTAGATTTATAAACCCAAATAAGTTTGGGTCCCTTCTTATGGAAAGAAGAAATCAAAGAATATATGTTATGCTGTATACCATGCAATTTAGGTCTCCACACAAAATATGTTCTATGGTGAATGGTGCATTTATAAGAAATATATCCTAGCATGTCACATGAAAAACATCTAACACCAGGAATAGGGTTTACTATTCTACTCGGGTTATAGTGTCTCTTCTTTGGTTTGAATGATACATGCTGATTTGGTGGAATATAAAACTCAAGCATTATAGATGGTTTTTTTATTTTCTTTGAAATTAGTTAATTGAGATTTTAAAAACTTATTTGTATTTTCAAGAATTGAAATTTCAATTTTCAAAGCATGCTTCTTACTATCTAAATTGGTTGCAAGAGTATGTAAGCCCTTAAATGTAGTTTCTAACTCATAATGTAAACTTTTTAGGAAATCATGCTCAAAAGTCAATTCAAAATACTTTTTATTTAAACATCAAATTCATCTAATAATATCATACGATTACTAACAAGTGTAGAATGATTTTTAATCAAAACTTTATGTTCTATTTATAAGTTCAAAAATTTCAGTTTCATGCTAGCATGCAATTTTTTAAGCTTTCTATAAGTTGAATGAATTTTCTTAAAAACATTAATAAATTGATCATATATTAATTCACATACCTCTTCTTACTCAAAGTAGACAAGATGATTATGTACCATCAAATAGATGTTTGTTGTCTCCTCTTCAGCTTCCGTTTTAGAGGAGTTAGATGCAGACTTCACCTAGAAACCCTTTTTGGATCCATTTCTAGTCCTTCCTTAACTTAGGCTTTTCTTCACTCTTCTCCCTACTTGGGTGAGCTTTCATAATTGGCCAATAAGACTTTAGATGCCCTGGCATCATGTATTTAAAATAGATAATGTTAGAAGAAGCTTTAGAATTCTTATGGTTCTTGTTGCAGATCTATGGCTTATGATTTTGATGATAGAAAACATTCTTTCTCTCTTGGACTGCCCGTTACTTCTAACTTTTCAGGAATCGAAGATCGGACGAACAATAGAAGCAAGTTTAAGATTGCGTAGGTTTAGGGTTGAGTCAGTCTGTACTTTATTTTTTCTCTTCTTGAGTCTATTCGTAATGTTCAAAGAGACTGATGCTAAGTAACCCTACACACAGACACTCGAGAGACTTAGAATTTCTATTTTTACTCATATCGGCCAGGACGATATTTACGTCATCCTTGACGATCGGGCTTAAAATAGAAATCTAAACAAGGATTCTTAATTAAGGCAGTCGTCATTAACAGATCGTCCTAGATGATACGTGTATCGTCCAGGACGATAAGCTCAAAATAGAAAGAAGTTGCCGCCATAGACAATTAAGGTATTCTATATTTTTTAATAATCGGCCAGGACGATCATTGATCGGCCTGGGCGATATTCACAAATTATGCCTTAATTGATCAGGAAATCAAGGGAGTAATTAAGGATGATGGATACGATCATATCGTCCTAGACGATCGCAGGATTGGCCAGGACAATCTATTCAAAAACCTTAGTTACTTCTGGATGATAAATATTGGCCAGCTCAAATTCAGAGTGATGCTCTTTACGATTTTCCTCTGATTTGAACTGATTGTCCTGGACGATCGTGAGATCGGCCTGGATGATCAAGCCAATTTTAAATCGTCCAGTTTTGCATTCAGGGCGATGCTCTGGCCGATCTTCTGACATTTGTACTGATCGGCAAGGACGATGTCCATATCGGCCTGGACGATATTGTCGGCAACTTGAAATTAATAAGCTCCTTTGAAGCTCTTCTATTTAAGAGATCTTGTTCAATATTTTGAACAATCTTTTGCTGCTTCCTTGACCTGAGAAGGCCTTGAGGAGAGAAAGAGAGAGAGGGAGAGAGAGAGGATCTTGTGAGGGGGAGCTTGTGAGGGGATTCACAAGGGTTGCTTCAAGGATTGCTCTGCTTCTTCTTCTTCTAGAGTTTCTCATCCGCGGAAGGGTCGGTAAAGATAAGGAGTCAGCATCTGATTGTGGTTCTCTACCAGCTTCAAGATGACGCAAAAGGAGATAGGTTCTCTGCCTTGCCGGGGTGGCAAAAAGAGGTTCGTTGTAAAGGCTTCTCCGCCTAGCTATGGGGGCTAAAGGAGAGTCACGATTATAGTACAATACTCGGAGGGCGCCTCCGGGGAGTGGACATAGGTCGAGTTGACCGAACCACTATAAATCTCTGTGTTCTTGTTTCTTGCTTCCACACTTTAATTCCGGCATTTATTTTTCTCGTGGTGTGATTTTGTTTTATGTTATCTTTTGTTCTTTATGAAAAGAAAATTTTTAAAATACCAATTCACCCCACCTCTTGGTTAGCTTGGGCCAGTTCTATAGGGCTTAACATCCCTAACGAACTTTCAGTTCTTACCTTAGTTCCATTTCTGATGATGCTTTTAATTTTTACTTAAGAAGCTCTTGAATTGATTAGTTATTAAAGTAATGTCACCACTTTTATAAACAAAAGAATTAGTGTCCAAATCATTAGCCTTTAAGGATATAATTTTCTTCTTCTTTTCTCCCCTACATCAAGTTATCTTTGATTCACTTCTTACTCATAAGCAATAAGTGATCCAAGTAAGTTATTTATAGAATAAACATTTAAATCCATGGATTCAATTATAAAAGTAATTTTAACAACAAAGGAAGAAGGTAAACATCTCAAAATTTTGTTCACTTTCTTATAGTTTGTTAGCTCTCTTCATAAGGCATGTAGAGAGCTGACTATTTGTGAAAATCTGGTATACATTTCAGATATTGACTCACTATGTTTCATGTAAAAAAATTTGTAGCCATGAAATAAAATATTTAACCTACATTACTTAACTTCACGTGTCTTCATATGTATCACATAATCAATCCCAGATTTCTTTACCTGTTGCACATGTTGAAATACATATATAATCTTCATATTTTAGTGCACAGAAAAAATAATTTAAATATTTTGCATTAAGTTGTGTTAGATCTATATCATAACAAGTTCTTTCAAAAAATAGAAGTTCAATTTTGATTCTATTTATTTCACGTGTTGGTGCAAAATAACCTTCTTTTATAAACATCCACATGTAATAGTCTATAAATTGCTAAAAGGGTTACATGCAAGTTTTCTAGAAATCAAACATTATATTATCAAATAAGGGTGGTCGAGTAATGGAATACCCTTCCATTATGTTTCAGTTATCAAAGTTATAAAAATTCAAAAATTTTCTAATACTTAATTTTAAGAATCCTACTTTTATACCACTTGAAAGTTTGTTTGGATTGTTAAGCCCTTATGAACTAGCCCGAAGCTAAGCAAGAGAGGGGTGAATTGGTGGTTTTAAAAATTCTTAAACAAAAGAAAAGATTTTTTGAAAACCTTCTTGAATATTTTAAAATAAACACGATCAACCTTAGATGTAGAAGTGATTAACAAAATAAATCAATGAATTTAACCATACAATCAAACACAAAAAATTGAGGTACGGAAATTAAAATACAAAAAAATAATATGAAAGAACACACCAGATTTTATAGTGATACGGTCAACCTGACCTACATTCACTCCTTAGGAGCACCCTCTGAGTATTGCACTAATAACTATAGTGTCTCACCTTTTGCTCCCACAGCAAGGCGGAGAAGCCCTTACAAAATCTTTTTCATCGACTCCGGTGAGGCAAAGAACCCAAACTCGTTTTACTTCCTCCTAAAGCATGCAAAGAACCCCAACTCCTTTTGCTTCAACCTGAAGTAGGCAGATAACCTTAATATAGTGCTGATGAAAACCTTCCAAGAGCCACCAATGAGCTAAGGATGACGAATAGAGAAGATAACTTAAATCCTTGGAGCAACCATTGTGAACACCTAATAAAATCCCCCTCACAAGATTCTCTCTCCCTCTCTCCTAAGTCATTTTTCTCCTTCTCTCAGCTCTCTCAGGTCAAGATTGTTGAGTATAGTAAATAGGTTGTTAGACCTAAGTTAATGTCCCAAGGCTACCAAGTGGGGGGGTGAATTGGTAATTTTAAAGCTTAAACCCTCTTTGAAAAAGTGTCAAACCGAAATGAAATTTTTTTATTAAATTTTATAGAAAAAGTTTTTCAACCACAGAGTTTTTAAACAAAAGTAAATGCGGAAAATAAAAGGCAGTTAATTAAATGACACAGATTTTTAATAGTTGGTTCTGGTCTAAACCAGACCTTACATCCACCCCAGAGGCACCCTATGAGTATGCTACTATACCAATAGTGACTCTCCTCTTGCACCAGCAAGCAGATAGAAGCCTTTACAAACACTCTTTTCACCACTACCCGATGCGGCAGAGAACCGTCGTCCTTTTACACACATTCCCTAGTGTTGGCAGAGACACCGCTCTGATACCTTTTCACCACTCTCTTAGTTGTGGGTAGAGAACCCTTCGTCCTTTCACATCTCCTAGTGTGGAAGAGAAACCCTTTACGGGTGTTTCATTACTCTCAAGTGTAGGCAGCCAAATGAACCCTCTCTCTCTCTCTCCTCTCCAAGTGTTGGCAGCAAACCGGATCTCTTGACTATGATACTTCTCACAAGAAACTCTAGAATAAGATAATAAAAGAAGTCGACAGTAATCCCAACTACAAGTAGGATTATTACCTATATACAACTCCAAGTGAACGCCTCACACTCCAATAGGTAGGAACACTCCTCTTGAATGCTCTCTTACACTCTCATCCTTGACTTTATCTTTCAATAGGAACGAAGATCAAATGACAAAAAGATTTGGTGGCAATCCTTAATTGGACTATTAAATAAGACAAGAAAACGCCGCAAAAACTGCAAGTTTCAATTCTGATACGCAGTGGCATCGTCTGTACGATCGTGGATCGTTTTGGATGATATTTACTTAAAAAGCTTAAATGAACCTGTTTGCATATGTGTATTGAAATTTTCGTACCAAGCGATCGTCCCGTACGAACTAAGTATCGTCGATACGAACGGTTATTTACAAGGTTGGTATCCAAAAACTGTAGACAAAACTGTCCTAAGTCCGTTGTATCGTCTAGACGAAATTTTGCTCTCCGGACAAAATCATATAGAGAACCCAAAATCATCATGGATGACTATTAATTTCGACTGCGAAATGCACAGAGAGCAAATCAGTCCTTATATGCATAATTTATTGTTTTGTCTGGACGGAAAATCTGTAACAGAGAGCAAATCATCCTGAACGATAATTTTATTTTCGTCTGGACGAAAATCTTTTAGAGAAGGCAATGTCCGGACGATTTTTAATTCGTCCCGGACGAATAGGACTTAAGAAAATTCTTTCTCTTGGAGTTCCTTATTCGTTTCCATGTGATCTTTAATAAGAATATTAAACTGTCTGATCATCCATCGAACTGAATCGTCCCGTACTGGATCTAGTATAAATTTTACTATGAACTACTTATGTGTTGTGTGTGTAAGCTGTGTGTTTTTATTCACTCAATTTACAAATCACTCCTCTCAAATTAAAATGATATTTTAAGCTTCAAAACTTACAGGTATTCTCTTGCTTGAATTTGAATTTGAAGACTTCGTGTTTGAGAGTTTGTTTTTCCCCTGGAAATGTTAGTACCACACAAAAGCAATACAAATTCTTCTAAAATTGTTAGGAGATAACTACACATTTGAACAATATAATATTTGGAATACATCAAAACTATACAAGTTGCAAAAATGATAAACATGCATAAATAGCAACTATCTTACACAATCTCCCCCTTTTTGATGATGGTAAAACAAATTATTATTTGTATGACTTCAATTTAAAAAAATCCCTAACTCCCTTCGAATTGAATAATACATTGAAATAAGGAGGCATTTTGAACTAAAGAACACATTTTATTTTCAAAAAAAATTTAAAAAAATTAAAAAATACAAGATAATACTAATAACACAAGCCAAATGACACAAAATCAAAATACAAACATACAAATATAATAATTTCTTCCCCTTTTTGACAACAATAAAAAGTGAAGCAGAAATAGACAAGAAATGTATGTAATTATATGAAATCCATTTAAAAATTTAATCTAAAGAGTGATTGACATAAGGTATGTAATCTAAAACTAATAACATTTGATAAATAATAGAAATTCATAGAATTTAAGAAGTGATATAACATTGTAAGTAAGAAGAATTTATCAAAGACATGATTTAATTTAGACATCTGAGATAAAGAAAATCATTACAAGAGAGATGAATAAAAATTGTATATTTCAAAGTTCAATAGAAATATAAATGAACATAAGATCAATTTGAATTAAGAGATATCTGTAAAGAAGAGAATTAGCCTATGTGGCGCTTTGCGCATCTTTTTCAAGTAGTTGGCACATTTTTGTGCATCTTTTTACATTGGGCTTATTTTGTGCTTCTTTTTTCACATTTGCGAACTTTTGCGCATTCTTTTTAATTTTTGTACTCTTTATACAATTTTCAAGAGTAATTGATACCAATTCTTTCCAAGATCAATAATCTAAAATTTCAAATTTTTCTAAGTACATAAATATTACTTGAACAAAGAAATACAAAATAAGAAAATTTCTAAATTATAATAATTTTATTAAATTTAATGCAGTCTAAATGAATAGACATGAAATTAAAAATTCTGTTTATAACAAGTTATAAACAAATTTTAAATTTAGAAAGACTAGATTTTCTAATGAAATTAATCTCAAATTACAATCTAATTTAAGCACAATTAAGATTAAAAAGACTAATGAAATTCATAAAAACTAAATACATTTCAAAAACAATTCAAATCTAAAGAAAACACACAAATATTGATATTAATAAAAAGATTACAATATCAATTCATAATATCAATACTAAAACAAAAGAAAAAAAAATACACTGAACTTTTAAGCAAACACAACTATAGCAAACAATGATACAAGAAACATCTAGAAAATCAAAACCCAAATTTCTATTCTTCTTCTGGAGGAGGAGGAACACCACCAAATAAATTGAAGTAGGATGTCATCAACATAACATTGGTATTAAATTCATGAACTTCATTTCTTATATTACCAATGTCATGTTGCTGCTGCTGAAGTTAAGCATCAATTTGATCAAATTGTTGATCAAAATGAGTATCAAGTCTATCAAATTTCTCAATCAAATCCTGATAATTTGATTGAGGTGCAGATGTTTGCTCTCCT